>NC_134492.1:14087399-14228571 GCF_040206685.1 Ascaphus truei | reverse complement strand
CAAATCACCTCTCTCCCCGCTCCAAATCACCTCTCTCCCCGCTCCAAATCACCTCTCTCCCCGCTCCAAATCACCTCTCTCCCCGCTCCAAATCACCTCTCTCCCCTCCCCAGCGGCATCACCTCTCTCCCCGCTCCAAATCACCTCTCCCCGCTCCAAATCACCTCTCCCCGCTCCAAATCACCTCTCCCCGCTCCAAATCACCTCTTCCCCCTCCCCAGCGGCATCACCTCTTCCCCTCCCCAGCGGCATCACCTCTTCCCCTCCCCGCTCCAAATCACCTTTCCCCCTCCCCAGCGGCATCACCTCTCCCCCCTCACCGCTCCAAATCACCTCTCCCCGCTCCAAATCACCTCTCCCCGCTCCAAATCACCTCTCCCCGCTCCAAATCACCTCGCTTCCCGCAGCTGCCACGCGGCGCGTAAGATGGCGGACCCCCTTCCTCCCTCGCGGCGCCGAGTCAGACGGTGGCGGCGCCCGGAAGTACAGGTAGGTGTCGCTCCCCACCTCCGGCGCCAAACGGAACTGAGAAAGGGCGCATCAACTGAGGTGTGTGTGTGTGTGTATGTGTGTGTGTGTGTGTGTGTGTGTGTGTGTGTGTGTGTGTGTGTGTGTGTGTGTGTGTGTGTGTGTGTGTCACTGTCCACTGCCCCCCCTCCTGTCCACTGCCCCCCCCCCCTCCTGTCCACTGCCCCCCCCTCCTGTCCACTGCCCCCCCTCCTGTCCACTGCCCCCCCCCCTCCTATCCACTGCCCCCCCCTCCTGTCCACTGCCCCCCCCTCCTGTCCACTGCCCCCCCTCCTGTCCACTGCCCCCCCTCCTGTCCACTGCCCCCCCTCCTGTCCACTGCCCCCCCCTCCTGTCCACTGCCCCCCCCTCCTGTCCACTGCGTCCCCCTCCTGTCCACTGCGTCCCCCCTCCTGTCCACTGCGTCCCCCCTCATGCAGGGGGAGGAATCCATGCCTTTGAGGCGCCCCCCCCCTCCCTTTGACGCCCCCCCCCCCCTCCCTTTGATGCCCCCCCCCCCTCCCTTTGACGCCCCCCCCCCCTCCCTTTGACTCCCCCCCCCTCCCTTTGACGCCCCCCCCCTCCCTTTGACGCCCCCCCCCCCCTCCCTTTGACGCCCCCCCTCCCTTTGACGCCCCCCCCCTCCCTTTGACGCCCCCCCCCCTCCCTTTGACGCCCCCCCCCTCCCTTTGACGCCCCCCCCCCCTCCCTTTGACGCCCCCCCCTCCCTTTGACGCCCCCCCCCTCCCTTTGACGCCCCCCCCCCTCCTTTGACGCCCCCCCCCTCCCTTTGACGCCCCCCCCCCTCCCTTTGACGCCCCCCCCTGCCTTTGACGCCCCCCCTGCCTTTGACGCCCCGCGCGCACACACTGACTGACTGCCGCACGCACGCACACACTGACTGACGCGCACACAAAGCCTGACTGACGCACGCACACACTGACTGAGGCACACACTGACTGTGTGTGCGTCAGTCAGTCTGTGTGTGTTTGTGTTTCTGCCTCAGACTCACTGACGCGCGAGCAAACACACAGTGACTGACGCACACACGCTACATGAAGCTGTAAAGGAGGGAGGGAGGGGGGGGACTGGATTGATGTGAATGGGGGACAAACAGAGAGAGGGGGGAGGAGAGAGAGGAACGGGAACATTACATCCCGGGCAACGCCGGGTCTCTCAGCTAGTACACACTATTGATAAGATCTAGCACATATTATAGATCAGGGGTGCGCAAACCTGGGGGGCGCGGCGGTTACAGAGGTCCCGCACTCTCCCCAAGGCATTTCAATAAAATGGCGAGGCCTCTGTAACTAACTTACCTTGGATTCCAGTGATGCGTCGTCATGGTAACCCGCCATCAAATGACGCCGCGGGTCACGTGACCTCACATGACCCCGCTGCGTCGTTTGACGCCGGAGCCGAGCAGGGGGTGGTGCGAGCAGGGGAGGAGAATAGGAAGGGGGGCGCAGGGCGAAAGATTGCGCACCCATGTAATATAGATCACCACTTTTTTGTTTTTTTAGGCAGTGCAGATTGTTTTCCTTGTTTTTTGTTTTTAGGAACTTATATGATTGCTGTTTTGTTTGCCTTATATCCCCACATTACAACCCGGACACAAATAATCAGATTCGCCCACCCTCGTTCAATATGGGAGAGCCCTCTAATAGATTGTAATATAATGGTGATTATAAAACAGGATTCCCCTAATGTGATTAATAAAACACTTTCTTATCAATCTAATTGTTTTGAATCTAATATTTTTAGAGAAGTAATCACTACCTTTGTTTTTTAGTGTTTATTCTTTTCTACCTTTGACTACCTGTTTCACTGCTAACAAAACGGTGTTCACGTGACAGTTTGCATAAAATCACTGCAATCAAATTTGCCCTAGGACAGTATTTTTCAACTTGTGTTCCTAAGAAGCCTTGGGTTCCCAGGGCATCCCTAAAAGGCTTCCCTGCAATTTTCAGGTCATTTGAAAATTGTACCAAATACAGAAGAATATATAATGCATCTGATCTCAGACGTGCTATTAGAGAGGGTTGGGGTTCCTTACAATGCATCTGATCTCAGACGCGCTATTAGAGAGGGTTGGGGTTCCTTACAATGCATGTGATCTCAGACGCACTATTAGAGAGGGTTGGGGTTCCTTACAATGTATCTGATCTCAGACACGCTATTAGAGAGGGTTGGGGGTTCCTTACAATGCATCTGATCTCAGACACGCTATTAGAGAGGGTTGGGGTTCCTTACAATGCATCTGATCTCAGACGCGCTATTAGAGAGGGTTGGGGTTCCTTACAATGCATCCGATCTCAGTATTTAGTATTAAAGGATGTTAAAGATGTCATGCTTGAGTTTTTTTTATAATTGCTTGGTGGGGGGAGGGGGGGTTCTTACCTTAATAGCTCACAGAGCTCAACTGTGACGCCTCCAGCTCTGGGCACCATGGAGTTGCTGGTAAATTTAAGTTTAAATCTACCAGACAATAATGCTTTCTGGGAGAACGATATTCCTGCCTGGGTGGGCCAACAGAATGACAGTGTCAAAGGGATATGATGTTTCAATCAGTGATCCTATGGCCATAACTGTATATTTGTTGCCAGAATGAGACAAAACTTTATAAAGTTTACTTTCCCAGCAAACAGGGTGTCCCCCGAATCGATTAAAGTTAAAAAAAAAGAAATTGCAATGTAGATTTTGATAATATTTTCTGGTGTATATCACATTTGTAGCAAGCTGTTTATTAAAAGTCCCAAAATAGGTCATTAGCAGGGATATGTGTGAAGGGTTAAAACGCTGGGGGGGGGGGGATTAACACATACAGTATCCAACTTTATTTTTATTTATTTAAATAGAACTCAAAATCAGACTTAGAAAAGCCTGCCTCAAGCAGCGAGACCGTTGTTTTCTCGTATGAACACCAGGAGGCGCTGCTGTTATTTGTAGCTGCCAAGATGAATGTTGCTCCTGCTGATTCC
The DNA here is from genome assembly GCF_040206685.1 of Ascaphus truei. Classification (NCBI taxonomy): domain Eukaryota; kingdom Metazoa; phylum Chordata; class Amphibia; order Anura; family Ascaphidae; genus Ascaphus; species Ascaphus truei. The sequence goes on along the minus strand of NC_134492.1, from coordinate 14,225,083 downwards.
AGCCGCACAGGGCTGGAGGTGGCATAGAAAGTGTACCGTGAGAAACCCCGGGAGTGTATCTGTTTAGGCGATGGTCCCCACATTCAAGTTTTTATACTATGGGACGTCGAACTCCAGTGTGAAATTGTGACGCCATAATGAGTGATGAATGATATCTACTGCGTGACTGCTATATTCTTTGGGTTTTATCGTGTCTGCGTTTGGCCGGGCGGGGAAAGACACGCCCTAAGTAACGCCTATAGGGGAGGGTGTCACGGTATTATGAGATGACCGGGCCGTGTCCTAACTTTATTATAATAATTTAATTGGGCAAAATCTGTCGGAAAAGGTAACGGATTTCATTACAGTCATTTTAAGTTCAGGCATTTCATGTCAAGGCGCTAAAATACGGGACAATTAAAGAGTGCGTCCCGACAGGCCTTTCTGGGATGTCAATTAAATAAGGGACAATTTTATTTTTATATATATATATATATATTTATATATATATATATATATATATATATATACATACACACACACACACACACACACACACACACACACACACACACACACACACACACACACACACATTATATATAGAGAGAAAAATAATTATGTCAACTTTATAGTATTATTAAGAAATGATAGGATCATTTGTAAAATAGATTGCTTGCTATGTAACGTATTTCCTGTTCCTGTGGCAGGGAAAGGGGTTACAAATAAGATTATATATTGAGTACTGTTACACACCCACTGGAGGGACTTGCATGCCATTAACTGGATTAACTTTTTTTTCTTTTCTTTTTGATACATTCAGAAACTTACCATTTAGAATCAACAGCTCAAGCTACGGAGACTGAACGCCAACCCAAAAGAAACCCAGGACACGAAGGAGATATTGCTAATGCAGACCATGAAGAAGGGCATGAACCACAGCCCTGGGAAGAGGAGGTGGAAAAGCTGGTAGCCTGGACTCATACTCTCAGTGCAGAAATACTAGAAGATTGAGCAATGACATCCCGCACACAGCCACATATTAACAGAAACATCAAGCTCATCACATGACCTATTAAAAGGTGTTAAATAGCAATATACCCTGATTATTTTACTTATTGGAAATATACAGCCCATCACATGTTCAGTTAGAGTGAAGACAAGCTATGATTCACACAAAATAGTCATTAGTGACTTTTTCATCCTTAATACTCAGCTGAGGGTGCCGACAGTTTTCCAGATGCCCAGGAGTAGTGTTAAAACCGCCACCTCACTTCATGTTGGCAGTCTTGCGAGCCCCCCCATTTCACAGCCCTGTCTCACTCTTACCCCCTCTTTTTCCTGACTCACTCCCTCCCTCCCTCGTCCCGCTCTTACACCCCCTCTCTCCTCTAACTCTCCCCCCACAGCTCCATCAATTACCCCACTCTCACTCAATCTCCCCTCACTCATTCACTCCCCTCCTGGCCACACACACACACACATACAATCCCCCCACAATAATTACCCCAGAACAACATACAACCCCCGCCCAAAAGACAACCCATCACCCCCCCAAATACAAAAAAACACTGCCCAAATACGTACAAAAAAAACCCCATCCCGCAAACACAGTAAAAAACACTATCAAAATACATACAACACACCCCAACCACCCAAACATATACAACAAAAAACACCCCCCCCCCCCTCAAATACATACACAAACCAACCCCCCTGCCCCCCTTCCCCCCCCCCCCAATAACAAAATACAAACGTATCTACTTTTGGGACGGTCTCAGGCCTCTGGTGTCCTGGCTCTCCCCAGCTATGTGGGCCTCACTTTCATGCCAATGAGCGCCAGCGTCAATGAGGCCCTGCGTGAGGGAGGCCTGCAGCTAGGGAGAACCGGCAGTTGGGCCCGACTTCTTTGCCCGGCTGCCGGCCTTCTCGTTGCCGCTGGGCCTTCCTCACTGACACTGTTCCACACCGAGCCTCTCTCATAATGGTGCGTGCCGGAAGCTGAACCCAGCTTACGGCACGCGGTGACGTCAGGGAGGCCCGGTGCACGCTGGCTTCAGAGGCCCGGTGCGGGACCGTGTCAGTGAGGAAGGTGTGCAGCTGGGGGAGAGCCGGGGGCCTGGCGGCAACAAGAGGACCAGCAGCCGGACAAAGAAGCTGGACCCGGCCAGAGGTCGGGCTCAACTTCCAAACCCAGCTGACCAGGCCTCCCACAGCCACGGGGCCCAGGATACTTGTCCCAGTTCTCCCCACCTGTCGGGGCCCTGGCTGTCAAAACATCTCACAGGTGTACCCCCCCCAACCCCCCCCCCATTCAATATGCTGTGAAGCTGCTTCCACATGTTAAATAAGTGAAGCTCAGAGCTTCTCTGATAGACACATGAATAGGAGGATGCGGTGAAACTACCATAAGTGCTGCCAGTTCAACTGCACCAGGTCCCATCTGCCCACAGCTGGAAAACCGTTCTGCAGGCCCCCACTCTCCACTTACCCGCCCCAGGCTCTACCTGTGTCTGTCATTGCCCTGCAGGAGGAGGCCAGCCCCGGCGGCCTATTAGACTGGGGCCATGTTGCTGCAGAGCGGAGGTATCTGCACGCTGAGTGAACAGATTGCCTTAAGACAGTTTGCGTCCATGCGGCGTGCACGCGGAAACGGGATGGGGCGCGCGTTGTGCAAGAAATCAGTTCCAACTGATTTCTTGGCGTGACAGGCTGGCCACGTGAGCGGAGGGCGAACCAGCTCCGTGACACCCCAAGGCAAGCCCCCCCCCCCCCCCACGGCCCAGTACGGTACCTCACCATGGCCAGGGAAAGCACCCGCTTTCCCACAGCCTCCGCGCACCTCTGCGCGGGGGAAGGCACCATGGAACGGGCCTTACGGAAGTTAGGCCACACCAGAATTCAGGCCAGCTTCTGCCATTGCCGCCATCCTCCGCCGAGCTGCGCATGCACCTTGCCACAGGTAGGGCCCGGCGGGGTGGCTAAAAAGAGGGGAGGCTTTCTTGCACCAGGGCCCACAGTCCTCTAATTTCGCACCTGAACAAAGGCCACAGAAGGGTTTTTGCACTGATCCATCCATAGCGATATACACTACATCTAAATAGCATGCCGTCTAACTCAGGTGGCCAACTCCAGTCCTCAAGGGCCACCAACAGGACAGGTGTTCAGGATATCCCTGCTTCAGCACAGGTAGCTCAATTAGTGGCTCAGTCGAAGACTGCACTACCTATGCTGAATCAGGGATATCCTGAAAACCTGTCCAGTTGGTAGCCCTTGAGTACTGGAGATGGCCACCTATGCTCTAACTGTAGCTATTTAGCAGGTACCCTACCTGTTTTGTATGTCCTGTACCCATTACATTCAGCTGTACCTGTTTCTGCCAGTGGCTGCTGAACCTTCAGCTAATTAAAGCAGCTGGGAGATGAATAACTTGCTGATCAGCCGGTTAGGTGGGATTTAAGAACACATATATTGTGTGTATATAAGTATATACAAACAAATCCATGCACATATTTTAATATGATATTTGTATATAGTAAACTGGACGTGGTAATGTGCCTTGTTCAATGGTGTCATTGAACTCCTCTATCCCACTGTGACTAACTAGCAAATAAAGTGTGCCTATTTGTACGTGTCAAATGTTGGAAGGTCTGATAAAGGAAATGATAGATATTTGTGTTCTTTATTCTGTGTTTCTTAATTAAAGTATTTATAATAAGATTGCACCCATGGTTGGGAGAAACAGTTTAATTTACAAGCAAGGTAACAGAGAACATTTGAAAGCAGCAATGCGGGTTTCAATTTTTTTTCATTTATTACAGGTTTGAAGCAGGGGGTCTCCGGACCTGAACTCTTAATTTCAGCTCTGGGGACCCCCTGCTGCCAGAGATACTTACCTCCATAAGGGGGGGGCCGGTATCTCTTTTCAATTTAAATGTCCCGGTCACATAGGGGCAATAGGAAGCCACACCGGATGACATCACAGCTTCCTATTGGCCCGTGAGACATTTAAACGCCGCCATTAAAAATTTAGAAAGACTCTTGATATATAAAACTCGTATCTGGTGGGACATTGTCGCTACAGAAAATTACTTAAAAACCAAAAGAATCCCTAGAGGCCTCAGAATGAAAAAAGCGCCAACCTTTGGCTTCCCAGATAAAACCTTTGAAGAACAGTGGATAATCACACTAAACACTTGTTCCTTTGGCTTGATGGAACTAATACTACAACACAAGATTAAGGAAAAAACAACATTAGACACACAGATTAAAGAACTACAGGAAAAACTGCGGAAATTCAAGGATATTGAGGGCTTTTCAAAATACGATCAGATATTAGCTAAAACTGTGGAGGATGCAGAGAGAGAGATAATGATACGCAAACAAAATAAATATGACCGTGACAGGATAGATTATGAGAAAAACCAGATATACAATTGGCAGAGAACAGGACCTGTTTTTGATCGTACCATGCGGGACTCATCTAATAACCAGCCACGCAGATCAACCCCCAGTAAATCCATTTTGAAAACAAGCAATTTTGATTATCAGAGTGCTGATTCTGAACTATCAGATGTGGAAGCTGCTTCACATTCAGTTTCATTTTTGGATATGGAAAATAGATCTAATAATACACAATGTGGGAACATTACACAATCCAGAGAGGAGAGACGTCCATCAGATAGTTCTACTACTAGGGGGGAATTGACATCTGCCAAACAAAATGACACTTATCAAACTGATCAACAGGCAAAAAACTACCAAATGTTCAGGAGAGACGAAAGAGGACAAGGAGGGGGGGAAGAAAAGACATGGGAGGAAAAAGAGCAAACAAGAGGAAAAAGAATTACTAGCAGATACTAATAATGTCATTAACATTTCAGGTATGGAGTTGTCACACTCAGAGATTTCACTACTGAATAAAGGGCTTAAATATGCCCCTACCATGGAGATCGACCTCTTCGGTGCAGTGGTTGATGTCCATAGGTTTGTACGTAAGCTCACCTTAAAAAAATTCTTTCACAAGCCTAACTTGAGAGGTGATTCTCAGAGTGTGACAACTCCAGATGAAGAACATGATGTGACTGTTTGTAATGTACCTAACCCTCTCTACTCTCCCCCCATAGGAATTCATGAATCATTCAGGGATGACTGTGCACTTAGGGATATGGAAGATCTCTTCATCCAGGGTAACACATTGGATGACACACAATCCCACATACTGGGGGAGTGGGGATCCAATCTGAAAGAAAAGTCAGTGTTTTACCCCACCTTTGCTAAGGGCCAATTCCTAAGTATGTTTGAGAACTTGGTGGTACGTGATCTCAGACTGTTGGCTCAGGGGTTTTCCTTCACCCATATGGGAAATGATAACCTTAGTAAGGAAGAAAGAATTGCTATCAAAACTCTGCAGGATAATCCTATGTTAGTAATCAAGAATGCAGATAAAGGGGGGGCAGTGGTGGTGCAGAGTAGGACTGCCTACTTCAAGGAAGCATTTCGCCAACTTGAGGATGTGTCCTCCTACTCTGTACTACCGCGTGACCCCACAAACTGTTTTCAGAAGGAACTCCTTGAGCTGATAGATCTGGGCATGGCCACGCATGTATTAACAAAAACAGAATCAGACTTCATTATCAATCCCCATCCCGTAATTCCCATATACCACCATCTCCCAAAGATCCACAAGACTTTGGTCGACCCTCCTGGTCGGCCAATAGTTTCAAGTATTGGATCTTTGGGAGATGGTTTGTCTCAATATGTAAATGAATATCTACAGCCATTTGTGAGGGCATTGCCCTCTTTCATTTTGGATTCGGGGGACCTATTGACTAAACTGCAAAAAATTACATGGAATCAGGACTATTTGTGGGTCACCATGGATGTGGTCTCCTTATATTCGATCATACGACATGATCTGGGTATGGCAGCTGTCCGCAACTTTATAGAATGTCCAGGTAGCTCTATACTCACAACAACATTTATTATGGAATCGATACTTTTTTTACTCACTCACAATTATTTTCTTTTTGAGCACAAATTTTATTTACAACTTCTGGGTACGGCCATGGGGACAAGTTTTGCCCCCTCCTATGCCAACCTTTTTATGGGGTGGTGGGAGAACACTTTCATTTATGGTAGCACAAACACATATAGGCACAATATTGTTTTTTACAAACGCTTTATTGATGACCTTGTTTTCATTTGGCACGGGAGCACAGACACATTATTAGAGTTTATTCATTATTTAAATGATAACACTTCAGATATTCACCTCACTGTAAACTATCATTCACATCACATAAGCTACCTGGATATTCTCTTTTACATAGATATTCACCAAACTATACAATCTGATGTATATAAAAAACCTAATTCAGGGAATACATTTCTTAGAGCGGACAGCTGTCACCCAAGATCTGTCATAAAGGGAATACCCAAAGGTCAGTACCTCAGACTGAGGAGGAATTGCTCAACTCACAGCGATTTTGTTACTCAGTCTGGGGAATTGACAAAAAGATTCATAGAAAGAGGGTATGATCGGGAGACACTCCAAGCCACATTACAGGAAGTCACAGAAATTGAACGAGAAACTATACTACCCTCCGGATCCAGAGTGAGGGATGGCTCTCGCCTTAACAATAAGAAAAAAGAGAATAAGGAAGATGGGACTTGTCCTTTGTTCATTTCCCAATTCAATAAATCGAGTTATCAAGTGAACAAAATTGTAAATAAACATTGGGAATTGCTAAAAATGGACCCCATACTCCGTAACTAAACAGAGAAAGGCCCAAAATTTGTATATAGAAGAGCTAAGACACTAGCCACATTTCTATCACCTAGTGTGATATCTACACCTGTGAAAGATCAAGAACGATTCCTTACAAAGGGATCATACAGATGTAATCACTGTAATATGTGTAGCTTCATGAGGCCTGCTCGACATATCTTCTCCCACAGTCCACATAGACGTCACACTATATATAGCTTCATCAATTGCAACACCACCTTTGTGGTGTATCTTATTACTTGTGGCTGTGGGAAGAGATATGTCGGTAGGACCACAAGGGCACTAAAAACAAGGATGCAGGAACACTGTGGATTGATTCGTAAACAAGACATTAATCACCCTGTGTCGAAGCATTTTACGGAATGCACACAGGGAGGCATAAATAACTTCTCATTTGTTGGTATCGAAAGGATAATACAAAAAGAAAGAGGGGGAAATACTGTTAAAACATTAGACTGTAGAGAATCCTACTGGATATTCACACTAAACACCAGGTACCCAGAGGGGATGAATATAGAATGGAATATCAACCATTTTTTGAAATAAATATATTCAATAAAGTTATGTTCCAATTAACCCCATTATATAGATCAATCATGTACATGACTGGGATAACCCCTTGATCATTCTACCCCATTCCTAGTAGTCCATACCCAATTTAAATTAATTAAATTATCCTCATGACATTATCCTGTTACATTTTGTGTAAATATATTCGCATTTGCTTAATGAATATATTCTGCGTTTTCTTGAATTATGCATATTATATCAAATGTCCTTTTGCTCTCATTGATCTGACCACAGTACAACAAGATTGTCCATTAGAACAACCTTTTATGTATATGGACCAATATCCACAATAATAATACACTACTCCATAATGATGTATTAATCATATAAATGTTACAGATAAAATAATCTCCATTCCATTAATATGAGCAAGCAATCTGCTGTTCTTCAAATATGTGTATAAGATAAAAACATTTTTTAATTTGTTTTAATTGCTTTATATATATATCTTTATTATATATATATTTTTTTTTAAATCATAATTTTTAATCAATAAAGTCATTTGTTATACTAAGTTGTTTAAACCCACATATATATTTATGTTTAGTTTATATAAGTATACATATTTTCATATATGTTGATTCGTTTTAAATTTGCACTGTGTAAATAAATATGTACATTCTTGACCTTAGTTATATATGTTTAAGTTTAGTAGTCTATAGAATATTTTGTACATCACTTTTGATCTATGTATAGTTGCACTTTGGCTTTGTAATGTATGTGGTGGTTTGTGAGCTGTTTGCCCAGCTTTTTCAGTGCCTCCAGTGGTATAACATCTTCCACATAGTACAAATAACTTTATGTGTCTCCCCTGGCAGGCTGTGGACTGTCATCTATGTCCTAGGCTGGGGGACTCGGTGGCCTTATTGCGCATGCGCGGAAAACGGGGAGTGTGGAGGATCCTACAGAGCCATCAGAGGCGTGCTCTCAGCAGAGGCTGCACATAGAGGCTTGCCGATTCTGATTGAGCTCGGCTGAGGCTTGCTGGGGATTCAGGGACTCTCTGGCGCGCCGCGCATGCGCGGCCAGATGAAATCTATTGGTTCAATGACGCATCATGACGTCAGTTTTGGCGCGAAAACGGGGCGAACAGCTGTATTTAAACTGACCCTTTTACTGTAACAGCACTTCTTGAAAAAGTTCTTTTGAACGAAACGCGTTGAAGTTTGCTGCTGTCCCACAACCAGATGTTTGAAAAATAAAGGATATTATTGCAAGACCTGCTCTTTCATCTTTGCTGTGCGCTGCACACCTTATCACAACATTTGAAAGCAGCAATGCGGGTTTCAATTTTTTTTCATTTATTACAGGTTTGAAGCAGGGGGTCTCCGGACCTGAACTCTTAATTTCAGCTCTGGGGACCCCCTGCTGCCAGAGATACTTACCTCCATAAGGGGGGGGCCGGTATCTCTTTTCAATTTAAATGTCCCGGTCACATAGGGGCAATAGGAAGCCACACCGGATGACATCACAGCTTCCTATTGGCCCGTGAGACATTTAAACGCCGCCATTATGTTAGACACACAGTTTCTCTGACTGCAGAGATACCGGCACCCCTATGGAGGTAGGTATCACTGGAAATAGGGGGTCCCCGGAGCTGAAATTAACACCGTTCAGGTCTGCAGACCCCCTGCTTCAATCCTGTAATATTTATTTTTTTAATTTGAAACTGCTAGCATTCTACCAACCTTAGGTTTCAGTTTCAACCAATATATCTCATTGTTGCTAAGGTACAATCTGCCTCCGTATCATGACAATGTTGAAAGCGATTTTGTTTGATTTTTAAAGCAGTAATACAACTTTCCCCCCTCTCCTTGTTTTCCTTATTTGTATATATAAAGCATGTGACAATGTATAATTCCACATTCTTACCTAAGCTGGCAATCGTCCGGTGTTCCTGTTATAAATCTGTAAAAATCCTGATTGTGTGCCTAACATAATGGCTGCTTCAGTCAGTGTAACTCAGCAGCTACAATGTATCCTTATATTACTACGGTCATATTGTCTATTGTTACAGTTAGCAGTTCAGACTGCTGGGAATATTGGCAACAAATTATCACAAACAGGAAAGTGTTGACAAGATCTTGCACTGCTTGGGAGGTGGGCTAAATCCTGCTATAAAAATCAAAGGATGCTTTAAAACTTATTAAAAATTGAATTAAGAATTTAAAAAAATTCAGTATTATCTAATACTACAGAACTAATTTATTTAAAATAATTTTAAAATACCCATAATATTTCACGTGTTTTGCTGCTTTAAAGCCATGTACTCTGCGTACTTTGGGTTAGTGTTGAGTTAGAAGCAGCTGTACCAATACCTGTGGGCATCTGTCTTTGGCACCATAGATTGAAAACCTGTAAAGTGATTCATGAAGTAAATGTTACCACTCAGTGTGTTTATTTCTACAGTCATTTTATTACCCATGCTAATTACTTACACTGATTGATCAAGAACTTTACTTTGACATAAATATAACCATTTAACAGTCCAAAATATCTAAGAAGGGGCTAGAAATATAGATGATCTACAATAGATGTTCATGAAATAAGGATGAAAGAGTTTTTATTTGGTATTATATGAACCTCAAAAATCCAATTGTGATTTTTTTTTATGTGGAAACAATGGTAGTTATTCATTGAACAGTAATAGTGCCCATCGGGGCACTGTCACGGTTTAATGAATACACCAAATGTGTTAAAAGGAGACCAGGATAGTGGCAAGACTTCCTGAACACAATGTTCTGCCATAGCGAGATGAGAGGCCGTGTACATAAATATTAGCTCATGTGCTTCATTTCGTAAGCCAATTAATATTGTCCTTTGAAAGAAGCGCTGTCTTTGATGCTCAAATTCCTCAAGGGCTACAGTCGGACCAGTTCTTCAGGGCACTACATACATAAGCAAGGTGTCCTAGGGGTAACTTGGGCTAGGCTAATTGATTAAATATGTGTTAATTTGAGAAATCTTGAATACGTGGCCCTTTAGTAGCCCTCGTGACTGTGGTTGAGTACTCTTGCACTAATTGCAGCTTAGTAAATGGAATTAGTGCAGCTAGTGTGGTTAAGTGATTGAGGTTCTCTGTATTCTAATGTCTATATACCAGAGACTATCAGGTTATGATGGGTTAATGTCTGTATGTGATTCTGTAACGTTGTTACTCTGTCTATACTCTAGGTGGCGACTTTATATTATTTTCCGCCATTAGATGCACTTACTGGAGCCTTTATATTGTCTTGCATGAGGCATGGACTTTGTCATGGTATGTATGTATGTATGTATGTATGTATGTATGTACGTACGTACGTACGTACGTACATGACAAATACATGCACAAATCAGATACACAGCACCACACAATTACCAACTGTCTTGCACCTCTCAGATTCAAACTAAAGCCAGCAAAAGTATGAAGAATGATTTCATAATTGTGACTGATAACTGCACATTCTGATGTATTCTTTATTTTGTATGTTTGGCATTTTCAAATAGAATTAGTCACTTAAAGAAACTGAATAAAAAAACATTACTATGTGAATCATCTTTAATATAATAATGACTTTATTTCATATAGCTCTTTTCTCCCAACGGGACACAAAGCGCGTCACAGTTACAGTATAGCGCGCGGTACGCAGCGCATAGGAATTTGTCCCTGCCCAGATGAGCTTACAATCTGTGTTTTGATAATATATGAAATTAGAATACAGGCATACCCCGCATTAACGTACGCAATGGGACCGGAGCATATATGTAAAGCGAAAATGTACTTAAAGTGAAGCACTACCTTTTCCCAACTTATCGATGCATGTACTGTACGGCAATCGTCATGTACGTGCATAACTGAAGTAAATAACACATGTGTAAAAGGCTCTATAGTCTCCCCGCTTGCGCACAGCTTCAGTACAGGTAGGGAGCCGGTATTGCTGTTCAGGACGTGCTGACAGGCGCATGCGTGAGCTGCCGTTTGCCTATTGAGCGAGATGTACTTACTCGCGAGTGTACTTACTCGCGAGTGTACTTAAACCGGGGTATGCCTGTATTGTATGTATTGTAACTACAGTAATGCAATAATAACTAATTTCCCTTTTACATTGGTGGAATTGTTTTTACGGAAGAGAACTTCTGATTTTCAATTAAACGCATTAATACATTTGCATGGATGTGATTGAAGGAGTAGTCTAGTAGAGAAAGAGCGGTCTTCAAGATAAGGGGAATTTTTTGGGGGGAGTCCCAGTCTCCTGCTTTTTGTGACCTTGATCAATGTATGTCAAGAGTGGGCAACTCCAATATTCAAAGGATACCAATAGGTCAGGTTTTCAGGATATCCATGCTTCAGCACAGGTGGCTCAATCAGTGGCTCAGTCAAAGACTGTGCTGTGCAGGATAGCCTTAAAACCTGGTGGCCCTTGACGACTGGAGTTGCCCACCCCTGCTACAAAACATTATAATAATAGAGATGACCATGGGCCACCATGCATGTCAAACATAGGCTGTGAAATAGATTTGCCCACCCCTGCCTCAGACACATAAACATAATTATACGGACTTGTGCCTGAAAAATTCACAGAGCCTCAAACAATTCACTGGCAATTCTATACACAGGCAGGATCGGCCTAGCACCAGGATGAGGTAGGTGAGAAAAAGAAGCAATATTTGTAGGCAGTGGCCAAATCGTGCCACGTATCAGAGAATAGAGCTGAATAGTAGTGCACAGCATGGGAATATGTCGTTTGGCGTTAACTGCTCATTTTCATGCACAGCTTTAAAAAATAACGCCATGTCACCACGGCAAAAGCCCCGGCACAATGCTGCCACGCTGCTGATATGGCTTTATTGAATAGGTCATTCCATCAAATGTGCGTTAACCCTTTGAGTGCCGGGAAGGTCCCTGCACCAGTGTGACACAGCATCTCCAGCACACTGCGATCGCTCCTTGTGCGCGGTCACATGATCACGGACCTCACTGATAACGCGAACAGAAGAGGCGGCGGCACCTGATGTGCTAGCTTTGTCCTGGGGCGCTCAAGGGGTTAAGCACCGGTAACGCCATTTTGTTTTTACTGAATCTAGGCCTCTGGTTTGTTCCTCACTAAACTGCATACGAGACTCATCATGCCAAGACAGGAAAAGCGCCTGGGTAAAAGAATACCTGAAACAGTAATAAAATCACCGTCTCCTGGGAAACTCACAATCTCACATCTGCTTCCAAGACATTTGTCATGTGACCTTCTTTATCCCATGTAGTACCAAAGGAGGGATAGGGAGAGAGGCAGAGGGAGGAGGGGGTATGACGCCTTTTATTCGACCAACAAGTAGTTGATATATTACAAGCTCGAGTCTCTCAGGGTCCTTCATCCAGTTACCCTGACAGGTTGAAAGCTTGCAACATATCAACTACTAGTTGGTCCAATAAAAGGTATAATTGCCCCTACTCCCTATCCCTCCTATGTAACTACATGGAAGAAAGGACCAGTCCTGTTATCCCCTGTACCCAATTTTGCAACACTATATCTGTCCATGAAATGTCTGTGAATTGACGGTATAACACTATTAACTTAATGTAACCATGTATTGTTATAACTCTATGCCCAGGACATACGTGAAAACGAGAGGTAACTCAATGTATTACTTCCTGGTAAAACATTATAAATAAACCAACAAGGCTTCCCACCCTTCTTTATCTCACAAACTATCTTCACAACAAGCTTTTTTTGTGGCATTGAATCTGTCCCTTGTGATTCATCTTAATTCAATTGTGTGAGAATTAGTGTCCATAAAAGCAGAAAGCACAGAACACATTTAATTGTGCTTTGCTTTAGTAAACCAAGCCAAGAAATGTGTTAATATAAGGATTTTTAACTTTAGGACATTTCAGCTGTCTGCACTCGGCACATAAAAACTTCACTTTTAATAACCAGGCACATCCTACAAAGAGGCTTGTAAGGTTCGGAAAGCTCCAAGAAAGCCCATAAAATATATCACTACCTGGAAAATAATCTGGAAATAATAACTGGTAAAATGTTAATTATAAGGGATTTGTTGTAATTTACTGCAGACTCTTGTCTGAACCAGAAAAAAAGGGATCATTTTAAGCAGAACAGATACATTTTGCAAATTATAATCAGTTTATTACTTAAAGGTGCAGTTCAATGTTGAACAAAAATGAACTAATGGCAGTGCTATGTAAAATTGATTTAATCTTGATATCTTAAAGTGTATTGTTTTAATAATGTCTGAAAATAAATGTAATTTAATAACATTATGAAATTCAGAAAGCATCTCCATTTGGCCTGTTCAGTTATTCCTGGAGTAACCTACAGTAAATTTATTATGAGTATTGGATACGTCCACTCCTGATCCGAGGTAGACAATCAGGACAGGTTTTAATAGTCAGATGATAAACTGTCCTTACTTCACAGAACTATTCCGTTATCAAGTAGGAGGGCTTGTGATTGAGCCCCTGTGAAGTCAGGAAACCTCATTTCCAACATCCGCCTAGAGCATTTAGTCCAATGGAAAGCATCACAACCTGCAACACATCTGCGTTACTATTTTAATTGCATGAGAAAGCACACCATTACTTTACCATGTATGAATGTGCCTGTGTGACCTGGTGAAGAGACGCCGGTCACAGCCCATTCCTGGGATTGGGGAAGCACAGCAGGGTTTCATTTGCAAAGAGACGCTTACAGATGAACTCTAAACTAATCCCATCTGAATATGGTTCTGATCTGGTTTGAATTCATACTACACATTGATTTAAATGATTTAAAGGTGCAAGAATGTTTAGATGATGGTCCCAGTTCAATACAAGGAGAGAGTCACTTCCCAGCGCTGCGGGAGAGTTCAGCTATATTTAAGTGAATACAACTAAAATCTTCTCTAGCGTGGGGAAGCAGCTTCACGGCATAATGAATAAGGTTCCATCGCTACGGTATCAACATGATCTGAAGCACTCTTCCATGCTGGTAGAAGACTTTGGTCCCATTCATTTGACTTGAGCTGAACTGCTCTCCACCAATGGGAAATGACTTTACTGCATATTAAACAGGGTCCCTGGTGAGAAACTTCCACAGAATACAGGCATACCCCGGTTTAAGGACACTCACTTTAAGTACACTCGCGGGTAAGGACATATCGCCCAATAGGCAAACGGCAGCTCACGCATGCGCCTGTCAGCACGTCCTGAACAGCAATACCGGCTCCCTACCTGTACCGAAGCTGTGCGCAAGCGGGGAGACTATAGAGCCTGTTACACATGCGTTATTTACATCAGTTATGCACGTATATGACGATTGCAGTACAGTACATGCATCGATAAGTGGGGGAAAAGTAGTGCTTCACTTTAAGTACATTTTCGCTTCACATATATGCTGCGGTCCCATTGCGTACGTTAATGCGGGGTATGCCTGTATAGGAAATGCATTGGGGAAAGCGCTCTTGGATTTCGGGAAGATGGCGGTGTGTTAGCGTAAAACTGGTTTAACCCTGCTACTTCATTGTGAATCAAAGCAGATGTAATATTCAGATACAAATCTCATGTACCTGCTTGAGATTTGTACATCACTGATTGAATTTTTTTTAACCATGGGCAGTCTCACTGACTTCAATGGTGCTTCACACAAATAAAATCAGCACTTTTCCAATAACATTACATTTTTGGATCCAGACCCTCCCCCCCTTCCCATTCCCAAATCTCACGATTTAGGTTCTTGGAGGCTGAGAAATAGCAGCCACAGAGAATGTCACTGTGTGTGGGCCCTGATCTGTTACATTGTTTTTCTGCCTGTTCATATCTCTGGTGCACTTACAAATGTTGTCCAACGCTTTTTTAATTTGCTTATAAATGAAGGTAAAAATCCTTTAGAGTCTCCAGTTATTGTATAATTTAATTTAGTATTCATTAATGCATTAAATCAGGGGTGGGCAACGTCCTTCCTCAAGGGCCACCAACAGATCAGGTTTTCAGGATACGCCTGCTTCAGCACAGGTGGCTCAAACAGTGGCTCAGCCAAAGACTGAGCTACTGATTGACCCATCTGTGCTGAAGCTGAGACTGATTGCACCATCTATGCTGAAGCAGTGACTGATCAAGCTACCTGTGCTGAAGCAGTGAGTGATTGGGCCACCTGTGCTGAAGCAGGGATATCCTAAAAACCTGATCTGTTGATGGCCCTGAGGACAGGCGTTGCCCACCCTATTAGACCCTAGAAAATTCTTGATCTTGTGACAATCACCGCACTTTTTTGTGAAAACATTGATTACAATTCTGCCATAGTTATATGTGCTATATACATTGTAAATAAAGGTTTATAAATTGTAAAGGTACCGCATCCATATGGACGCCATGTGGGCATCAACTTGGGTTAGTATACTCTCCCCCTCAGTGTCCTGTTGCTTTTGCTCCACTACGAACCAATGACACCACATCCATAAACCGTTTCCACTGCCTAATCCACAATGTTATTTGTCACAGGCTCATAAAATCGGAGGGGACGGACTTCCTCATTGTCATACTGTTTCGGTGTGACACCTTCACGCACCAGCGCTACCAGTCTGTTCCCTTGCAATCCCATCCAAAGTGGAGTTTCTGCAGCACAAAGAGATTGAGTTATAAGAACATGTCAGGTTACCAACGCTGCACTGTGTGCCCTTGGTTATCAAATGATGCAATTATTTCCGTCAGTGGAACTATATATATATATATATATATGTGTGTGTGAGCCTTTGAGCTCGATCCAGAGTAAACACTGCTCAGACAAAATCCATATCTGTCCCGACATGTTCCCCTTGCCACGGGAGCCGGGCTGCATGGTACGTGTCAGATGTTGTTTCAAGTTCAGCAACAACACATAACATTCCCCCGCACAATCATACAGCGGCTTATTTGTTCTTCAGCTCCGACCAAGCGACGAAGGGAAATGGTTTCCCCAGCTCAGTTTGGTTATTTCCCTTTTACACAATACAGTTAAAACAATGAATTGCCTCTCACTAATGCTCCTGTTGAGTATGGTAAGGCTGCGGCCAGGCAGGGAGAGAGTGCGTTGGATCTCATGCGCGATGATGTCACGTGCTCCTACTCGGCCGGGCAATTTGTGGCTGGCTAGGTGCACGCGCGGGTGGGGGGGGCGCGACCAGGACGTCACGGAGCTGGTTCACCCTCATTGGGCGAACCGCTCACGTGACGCGCGAGCGGCAGATTCAAATTTGCTTGCTTCGACAAACAGCTAAGCGCCGCGCATGCTCAGGCGCTTGCTCACGCTGGCCACACACATTGTCACAATGTGTTTGATCGCGGACAGCGTGAGCACGCCCGCCCACTCAGCGCCACCCTGGCCGAGGCCTAAGGAGTGAGGCAACACACCGTTAACAATGCAATAACTTCCATGTTCTTGAATGGAAGTTAATGCATCATTAACAGTGAATCCCCCAGCTTCTCATTGTAATAAATGGAGGTCTATGACTTACTGGGAAGCTAAGGCACAATGGGACAGATCCATCAAACTCTACCAATGTAGGTATTGCACCTGATCCAGTGTTAACTGCCATTGACTTGAATGGCAGCAGACGCTGGATCAGGTAGGATACCCCGCATCAGAGCTTGATGCCCCAATGCTTAGGAAATGGTCCCATTCCATAAGATACCTTCTGACTCACTTAGCAATTCCGCAGAGGATATTGGCCCATATTTATTATTAAGACTGAGTGTGATTGATGGGAAGAAGACTGCTTTAAGAAAACATTAGGAAATATGTGTCATTTTATTCAGCACGTTACATTATCTCACAGATCCCAAATTAAGTGATGTGCTACTGCCAGATACGTAATGTCCTTAGTGACTCTGTGTGAGCGAGATAATACATCATTACATCATCATTTAAGTCTAAGCTGTAAAATAAGAAGTCATTCATTTAAAATGAGCAGCCTTACAGATTGTGTGTTTATTGATTGCCTTTCTGCTCACACTTCACGTGGTAATTTTTCATACATTATGTTAAATCCTAAATAAATGCTGGAGCGTGGCATTGAAATGACACCAGAAGTCACCGCACACGAAAACAACATGGACCCCTGAATCCTAAATACATACAGGCAATCCTCGGTTATCCAACAGAATTCATTCTGGAAGTAGCATTGGATAGTGAAACCCATGTTGGATAGTGAGTCCCATGTTAATCAGTGGCAGTGAGCGTTGGATAACGCATTCCGGTGTCGAAAAACGGCCTGCATTGTAAAGTGTTGGATATGCCATTCGCTGTAAAGTGAAACGTTGGATAGCGAGGACTACCTGTACACATGTTTAATCATTCTCAGAGACGTTAACCCCAAAGCACCAAAATGAGCGGACTTGGACATTTGTTGCGACCGTTTTGCCGAGACAAAGTCGGTGCTGGCATTCGGCCACCGAGGGACCCTTTGCCGCAGCCGCTCTGACGCTGGACACTCAGGCGCCTGCCGTTTCACCAATAAGGTAAGTTAAATGAAGGGGTTTTAACGGTTAGGTTAGAGGGTTAAGAATAGATTTTAGGGTAAGGGGTTAAGGTTTTTAGGGTAGCATTGGTATTAGGGGGTAAGATTAGGAGGGTTTAGGGTTAGGGGTGAGGTTTGGGGCTTACCATAGCGACAAAACGTCTGGCGGAAAGATGTCCCTGTGGCGAGGCGAGTGGTGGAAAAACGGCGGTGGTGAATTGGTCGCGGGCAAAACGGCTGCGCAAAGCGAGTGAGATTTGGAGGTCCTGGACCAGAATATGACGTTAATAGAAAAGTGCCGACCAATCAGAATACGCTGAAGTTTACAAAGCTGCGCCACATGATAGCAAACAGTCAGACTGTACCAAAATCCCGGAAAATCAGTGAAAAACATCAGAGGTGCTCAACGCCAGTCCTCAAGCCCCCCCAACAGGACAGGGTTTCAGGATATCCCTGCTTCAGCAGGCGCTTCAATCAGAGGCTCAGTCTACCTCTGCTGAAGCAGGGACTGATTGCGCCCCCTTTGGAGAAGCAAGGATATCTTGGAAACCTGACCTGTTGAAGGGGCTTGAGGACAGCTGTTGAGCGCCCCGGCTCTACCTGATGCCAATCTGATCTGCCACATATTGCTTTTTTCCTTCTGATTTGTTCTTGGTTAGAAGAGTAACCACAAAAAACAAAATTCCTGTTACAAGAACAATATAATTCCTAGCAGATGTTTTCTGGCGCTTAATAACGATTTCCTGGCTTACATTTTAAAAGATTTTGAAAGCAATTAAGGATGTCAGTGTCCTACTCTGTATGTTTTTAGTTCAATCATTTTTAGTTCAATCTACTGAATATTGTTTATGGTGCATTACTAATTAACATTTGTTCTTTTACTTGAGCAAAGGATTGCAAAAGCTCCCTGTAAAGATGACTACAACGCTTATTATAAAGATCGGCGCTGCTCGGGCAAAGAAACCAAAAAATACTGAGATTTATAAATGGATAATTACATTCTTTAGTTTCTTAATGCGAAATCCCCTGCGAAAACAACAACTCCACTCATAAGTTTCATTGCCTCTGACGTCCTGAAGTGTTCGATCGAGAGCCTGTTGTGCATGTTTGTGGGACATCATTGTGCTGTCGTCCCAAACAATGGTCTCGCACTCTTGAAGAACGTTTGTTGCTCCGGTATTTTTGCTAATGCTGCCAATTGGATTTTCGGAGTGACCAAGATTAAGTGGTCGCTTGAGGGTTGTGCGATGGGATCATGTTATTTGTGATGTCATCGGTTGTCATTGCTGATGTCATTTGTGAATTGTATCCAAACAGACAAAAAACCTGCTCCTTGATTTAAGGAACCATCATGCAAAGTCTGGTTAACACATTGATGTGAGGTTTGTGTCTTCATTTCTCCTGGGATAAGGTAGACTCCGGTATCTCGTGATGCTCACTGCCAGAGGAACGTTAAGTGCTTTGGCAGGTTAAGGGTGAAGAAATAGAAAAGAAAGTGGATTTTTCACTTTTCTGGCAAATGGGTTTAGAAATATCTAGTGTATACAACAACAACAGAAACGCCCCAATGCAACACCCACATGTTAAATACTTATCTGTGTGTCTTCTCATATGTAAGGGTCATTTAGTTAAACTCTTTGGCCAAAGCGTTATAAGACTGCAGCCACGTCAAAGCATGACCAGGGAGCAGGTCTTAACACTACCCTGTGCCACGTCACGGCATGACCTCTTTGCAGCCACGTCACGGCATGACCTCTGTGCAGCCACGTCATGACCTTTCTGCAGCCACGTCACGATCTCTCTGCAGCCACGTCACGACCTCTCTGCAGCCACGTCACGACCTCTCTGCAGCCACGTCATGGCATGACCTCCCTGCAGCCACGTCGCGGCATGACCACTCTGCAGCCCCGTCACGGCATGACCTCTCTGCAGCCACGTCACGGCATGACCTCTCTGCAACCACGTCACGACATGACCTCTCTGCAGCCATGTCACGGCATGACCTCTGTGCAGCCACGTCATGATCTCTCTGCAGCCACGTCACGACCTCTCTACAGCCATGTCAAGGCATGACCTCTCTACAGCCATGTCACGACCTCTCTGCAGCCACGTCCCGGCATGACCTCTCTGCAGCCACGTCAAGGCATGACCTCTCTACAGCCACGTCACGACCTCTCTGCAGCCACGTCCCGGCATGACCTCTCTGCAGCCACGTAATGCCATGACCTCTCTGCAGCCACGTAAAGCCATGACCTCTCTGCAGCCACATCATGGCATGATCTCTCTGCAGGTCGTTACACTACCTTTGAAAATTCTTTTGACACAAATATACATACAGGTGCAGCAACGAGTATCCGAACACTCGCCTTTGAAAATCTGGGGCAATAACCCAGTAATGCTGCAACATTTCTGTGACATTTCTGCAAACAGACTAATGGCCCATCGGATTAACACAGTGGGGGTCCCTGGCAGTCTCATTCAGATTGATGTGGTGGGTTTGTGTGGTGGGTGTTGGGTTCAGAGCTTGCAGAAATTGTGTGTGTTTAAGAAATAACTAGCCCTGATATATTTATTGTGTTTTTTAAACCTATCATTAAATGCTATTGAATATATAATTTCACATTGAGCGGAGTATGTATAATATATTTGACTAGCTGAGAGCCCCGGCGTTGCCCGGGATGTTTGTGGTGTGGGTGTGGCATTTGGGTGGGGAGTGGTCCACGCGGCCCATGTGCGGTGGTAGTGCTGCTGTGGCTGTACTGATGGTGATTGTATTGGTGTGCTGATTTGGGAGGGTTTGGTGCTGATGTGGGGGTGCGGATGTGGGTGTGCCGATGGGGGAGGTGCAAAGGTGGCGATGTGTGGGTGCTGATGGTGTTGATGGGGGCTGGGAATGGTGGGGAGCCGAGAATGCCAGTGTGCTGGGGGGGCATGGGATATCGGTGTGCTGATGTGGTGGTGCTGGGGTGTGTGTGTGTATACATGTTTGTGTGTATACATTGTATGTGTGTGTGTATACATGTGTGTGTGTGTGTATGTGTACGTGTGTGTGTATACACGTGTGTGTGTATGTGTATACACGTGTGTGTGTGTATACACGTATGTGTGTGTATACACATGTGTGTGTATACACGTGTGTGTATACACGTGTGTGTGTATACACGTGTGTATACACGTGTGTGTGTGTATACACGTGTGTGTATACACATGTGTGTGTGTATACATTGTGTGTATGTATATATTGTGTGTGTGTATACACACGTGTATACATGTTTGTGTGTGTGTATACATGTTTGTGTGTATACATTGTATGTGTGTGTGTGTATAAGTGTGTGTGTGTGTGTGTGTGTGTGTGTGTGTGTGTGTGTGTGTGTGTGTGTGTGTGTGTGTGTACATTTGTGTGTGTGTACACATGTGTGTGTATACACGTGTGTGTGTGTGTGTGTGTGTGTGTGTGTATACGTGTGTGTGTGTATACATGTGTGTGTGTGTGTGTATACATGTGTGTGTGTGTATACATGTGTGTGTATATACATGTGTGTGGTGTGTGTACACATGTGTGTGTGTACACATGTGTGTGTGTGTACACATGTGTGTGTGTGTACACATGTGTGTGTGTGTACACATGTGTGTGTGTGTACACATGTGTGTGTGTGTATACACATGTGTGTGTGTGTATACACGTGTGTGTGTGTGTGTATACACATGTGTGTGTGTATACACGTGTGTGTGTGTGTATACATGTGTGTGTGTGTGTATACATGTGTGTGTGTGTATACATGTGTGTGTGTGTATACATGTGTGTGTATACATTATGTGTATGTATACCTGTGTGTATACGTGTGTGAGTGTATACGTGTGTGTGTATGTGTACATGTGTGTGTGTATGTCTCCATGTGTGTGTGTGTATGTCTCCATGTGTGTGTGTACGTGTACATGTGTGTGAGTATACGTGTACATGTGTGTGTGTGTACGTGTCTACGTGTACATGTGTGTGTGTGTGTGTACGTGTACATGTGTGTGTGTGTGTGTGTGTGTACGTGTCTACGTGTACATGTGTGTGTGTGTGTCTACGTGTACATGTGTGTGTGTCTACGTGTACGTGTGTGTCTACGTGCGTGTGTGTACGTGTGTGTGTGTACGTGTGTGTCTACGTGTGTGTCTATGTGTGTGTGTGTCTACGTGTGTGTGTTTGTGTCTACGTGTGTGTGTTTGTGTATACGTGTGTGTGTGTATACGTGTGTGTGTGTGTATACGTGTGTGTGTGTCTACGTCTGTGTGTGTGTGTGTCTATGTGTGTGTGTGTCTACGTGTGTGTGTGTGTCCCTGTGTGTCCTTTGGCCCGTGACTCCGCCTCAGGGAAGGGGGGGGGTGGGGGGGGAGGTGGTGGGAAGGGGGGGGGTGGGGGGTCGGTGGTGGGAAGGAGGGGGGGGGGAAGGGGAGGTGGTGGGAAGGGGGGGGGTGGGGGGGAGGTGGTGGGAAGGGGGGGGGGGGTGGTGGGAAGGAGGGGGGTGGGGGGGGGGAAGGGGGGGGGGGAGGTGGTGGGAAGGGGGGGGAGGTGGTGGGGAGTTGGGAAGGGTGGGGGGGGGGGTGGGAAGGGGGGGGTGGGGGGGAGGTGGTGGGAAGGGGGGGGAGGTGGTGGGGAGTTGGGAAGGGGGGTGGGGGAGGTGGGAAGGGGGGTGGAGGTGGTGAGGAGGTGGTGGGAGGTTGTAAGGGGGGAGTGAAGGGAAGGTGAAGGGGGGGTGAAGGTGGGGGTGGAGGGGAGGTGAAGGGTGGGGGTGGAGGGGAGGTGAAGGGGGGGGTGGAGGGGAGGTGAAGGGGGGGGGTGGAGGGGAGGTGAAGGGGGGGTGGAGGGGAGGTGAAGGGGGGGGTGGAGGGGAGGTGAAGGGGGGGGTGGAGGGGAGGTGAAGGGGGGGGTGGAGGGGAGGTGAAGGGGGGGGTGGAGGGGAGGTGAAGGGGGGGGTGGAGGGGAGGTGAAGGGGGGGGGTGGAGGGGAGGTGAGGGGGGGGGTGGAGGGGGGGTGGAGGGGAGGTGAAGGGGGGGGTGGAGGGGAGGTGAAGGGGGGGGTGGAGGGGAGGTGAAGGGGGGGTGGAGGGGAGGTGAAGTGGAGGTGAAGGGGGGGTGGGGGGGTGAAGGGGAGGTGGGGGGGTGAAGGGGAGGTGGGGGCGTGAAGGGGAGGTGGGGGGGTGAAGGGGAGGTGGGGGGGGTGAAGGGGAGGTGGGGGGGGGTGAAGGGGAGGTGAAGGGGGGTGGCGGGGAGGTGAAGGGGGGGTGGAGGGGAGGTGAAGCGGGGGTGGAGGGAGGTGGAAGGGAAGGGAAGTGGAGTGAGGGGAGGTGAGGGGTGGGTGAGGGGAGGTGAGGTGAAGGGGGGTGAGGGGAGGTGAAGGGGGGTGAGGGGAGGTGAAGGGGGGTGAGGGGAGGTGAAGGGGGTGAGGGGAGGTGAAGGGGGGTGAGGGGAGGTGAAGGCCGCTCCCTCACCCGTCCGGCCGCTCACTCACCCGTCCGGCCGCTCACTCACCCGCCCGGCAGCTCCCTCACCCGTCCGGCCGCTCCCACGTGGATCTGAGGCGGGAGGCAGCTTGTTGTGGCCGCTCCCCCGCTGTGTCCCGGGCGCTCGCTCCGCTGACTGTAGCGGCGCCGGGGGGGGGGGGTGGAGGGGAGGTGATTTGAAGGGGGGTGAGGGGTGGGTGAAGGCCGCTCACTCACCCGTCCGGCCGCTCCCACGTGGAACTGAGGCGGGAGGCAGCTTGTTGTGGCCGCTCCTCCGCTGTGTCCCGGGCACTCGCTCCTCCGCTGTGTCCCGGGCACTCGCTCCTCCGCTGACTGTAGCGGCGCGGGGGGGGGGGGGGGTTTGAAAGCGTGGGAGACACGGGGAGAGGAGGAGGTGCGCGCGGGTGTGGAGGCCCCCCCCCCCCCGGGTTATACATGCTGCTAATGTACACCCCCCCCCTACTGTGTGTGTGTGTGTGTGTGTGTCCCTGTGTGTGTGTGTGTGTGTGTGTGTGTGTGTGTGTGTGTGTGTGTGTCCGTGTCCGTGTGTGTGTCCGTGTGTGTGTCCGTGTCCGTGTCCGTGTGTGTGTCCCTGTGTGTGTCCCAGTGTGTGTGTTTGTGTCCCTGTGTGTCCTTTGGGCCGTCACTCCGCCTCAGGCCAATGAGAGGTGTGCGGGGGCGGCCCAAGGGACCAATGAGATTTCCCCTAGGGACACCGGACATCCAGCAGGCAGGCAGGCAAACATACAGTGCTTTCACTAATATAGTATAAGAAGATATACTCCCAGTTGCTTCCCTAAAAATGCCATAGTAAACTGACAGTGCAAACAGTTGCTAGATTCCAGCGATGATAAAAGTTCCTGCATAGTAACAGACATTCATTCCCCATTGCATACCAAGTCTCAGAAGACAGTCAGATATGTTAATCCAGTACCTGAGATGCATCAATTCATTATTTCCTTCGTTTGAACAAATCATTAGCGTTGTCATGTCAGACTGTCACCCAAAGTAAAATGTCCCCTGCTTCATGTCTACTATCCTTCTCATTCATTGTCTTCTGTCTATCTCAAGTCCCCTCCCCACCAAAAAGAGAAGTTTGGTTACCATGGCAATCAGAAAATTCACAATGCCTCCAACGCTGCCGGCCTCCTGGGTATGTGGTTAATGTACAAAGCTTCTTCCTTACTTTGTGCTTCACATTAAATCAATCCTGCCCATGTAACATTCTCACTAAGGACATGATATGTCTTTGCCAACTTTCAGGCCCACGTCCTTTCCCAGAGAGAAGGTCTAGAAAGCTTTTTTTTATCCGATTGGAGGCTGCTAATGTTCTGAATCTTAGTCATTTGTTAGACTTCGAATATAGTATATTTATGGGAAATTAAACACGTGAATGGTTCTAAAAAAAAACAAAACGTAAAATGTCATATGATAATAAAGTTCTAAGGCCGCGCTTACAGTGCCGGTGACGGCAACGCAACATCGCCAAAAACAAATGCGTTGTCGCTGCCGCCGCCGCCGCCACGTGCGCTTATAGGAAGCGCGACGGTGGCAAAGCGACGGAACGACGTGACGACGCGATTATCGGAAGCCGGGAATTTTTGATTTTTCAGGGGCTGTCGCCTCATGTGACAGCCCCTGAACCAATCAATGCCCTGGTCGCCCGCGACGCTGCCGCAAAGCGAAATACAACTTTCGCTAGCAGCGACGGGTGACGTCACGCGTCGCCTTCGTGGGCACTGTACGCGCGGCCTTATGATTACAAAAGTACACCAAAAACAAGTCTGTGTCAAAGCTGTAGTTGGACTCTCCCCTTAAAAGGAATATGCTGCAATAAAAAGTGATATTGAACATTGAGCAATATTTCAGTAGTATTTTCGTTTTTCTGTAACAATGAGGAACAGTTACGGTCGTCAAAATATAGAGATACCCATTACCATTATAGAGTTTTATATTCATTTTTAGTGGGAGAGTTCATTTTGCGCTGATATTTTGTGATACATTTACTAGTCAGGGGTGATATGATAGCTATTGTCAATCATTAACATCCATTCAAGTGATGTTAGCAAAACAATACACTTTGGCATCATTTACCTGCTCAGTATCTCATAGTGCATCACTCATTGCATGGGGGGGGGGGGGGGGTACTTCAGTACAGCAGTTTGTTAGTTTCCTGCTTTTAGAATTCAGGCAGCAAATATCCTGGAATCTCTCACAGGAAAAAACGGGTGCTACAAATTGTCCACAAACAAATACCATTCATAATCCAGAGCAACTATTGCAACAATTTGCATATATAGTAGAACACTCTAAAGTCCAGTATCCCAATGTTAGCATAAGTGTATGAGACTCCCCACTTCAATCGTGCCACGTGACTAACAACGGGAGGGGTAAAAGATGGTAAGGAGGAATGAAAGCAGTAATACCGCGGTGTTCCCTATTCAGGACCACCTGCTAAGCAACCGCTACCCTCCGCCACAACCCTCCTAACCCGGTGTCACCCACGATCGAGCAGACCTCACTGCGGAAGTAGGGGAAGGGAGAACAAGAGATGCAGGCACTCAGAATTCAGGACCTGAGGATTAAACAACGCTCATTAATGGGACCTGCATTTGTTTTACCTGTGCTCTGTACATCACAAAGGGACATTGGTTAAATGCCTCTTGACTCTACCTGGAAACAGGTCTGAGCCTTTAAACATAGATTACATTAAAGAGACAGACACAGAGTGGTAAGTGCAGTGAATCCACCTAAGCAACAGTCTGGGTATAATTGGGCAGAACCAATTACATAGCTATTCTGTGCATGCAGAAGGTACACACAGTATTGGACCATATTGCATTACATCATCATATGGATGATTAGAGTTACATTCTATATGAATGTTCTTAGCAATAAGGCTTTCTTTTCCCATAGACACTTTGGTCCGGATTTACTGAATGGCACTATTTCAGAAGACACCTTACAGCCCATTCAACCGAGCGAAAACGTGTCTTCCAGCACCGAAAGGTGTCATGAAGTTACACCGCTTAGTAAACACGCGTCTTTGCCTGTGCAATCCTTGCATGAACTTATGTATTAAAAATGTTAGAAACATCTTATGAAGCTGGCAATGAACTAATGGAAGAAGTGCACGCGAACAGGAGACTGGGGGGGGACTATCTAGGAATATGAGTGCTTGTACCATATTGTTTTTGTAAGAATGGGATATAACAGTTCTAGCTTCGCATACAATAAACGTAACGTGTGCCAGGGTGTACTGCAATGCATTGCAACTCACACAGGATGGGACGTGGTTCCCATTAAGCATTATTTATTTATTCCCTGCATCAGAAAAGGCAGTACTGTATTTCTCGCCCTCGCCACATCATGAACAGCCAAGATGAGAAAGATCTTATTTCAATATGCTATGCGTCATATTGTTTTAAATGTTTATTTACATGCAAGTAGCTGTATACATTTTCCCCTCAACAAAAGAATACACACAATCAGCCTGCTTGGCACAATAACACCTTCATTTGATTTTCAACTGGCTCTAGAAAATGAAGTAAGAGACAAAACTAAAAAGTAGATAAGGATGTTTGTGTTTTGTAAAATGAAGTGTTTTTCTTTGATATATTTGATGCAATAGTTATGCCCCCAAATTGTACCTCTTTGATACATTGTCTTCATACTGTATGGAAAGTTTAGGATCCCCAATCCCAAGGATCATACAATCAAATGTTTGACATGTGAGATGTAGAGAAATGGTGGTCTGTTTAATACTAAATGTAATTTCACATGTAAACCTTTTGCCAGGAAAAGCTGTTCCATAATTTGTAATGAATTTCTATCTGACTTCATCCACAAAGTTTGAAAACTTTGGTCCAGTTATAATATACATTTTCACATAATCAAGACTTTTATATCAATTTAGAAACATCATTGTATCATTTTTGGAGCAAATCAACTTGAAGCAACTGTTCACATTTACCATCAAAAGCAGCGATCCATGGGAGTTTATTTTTTTAAATCGATATTGTTTTTACACAAGCGGAACCAGTCGGATCTTCAGAGCTGAAACTCACTATTTGTACTTCTTGGGACCCTCGGGTTCCCAAGATATTTACCTTTTCATCATCCAGAGTTGAACTCCTCCAGGAGAAAGACTATGGGCCAACATTTCAGCCTCTCTCATGTTGATCTCTGTTACAAGGCAGGAGGAAAACAGCCAGGCACATGGTCTTGCAGAAGGGGTGATTTAATAGCAAATCCAACGTTTCGACTGCATGAGCAGTCTTTGTCACGTGCTTTACATTGTAACAGTATAAATAGACTTTTTGGAATTTCCACCAGGTACACCTTTATTGTGCGATTCTGACACAGTTTCAACCATTTATTTTTTTCTCGCCCCAGCAGGTACCATTTACATCTGTGCATCATGGGTATCACACTTGTTTGCGCCAATATACTTGACTAAAAACATTTGACACTTAAGGTGTACACTAGGAGAAAAAAAAAAGTTAGTACACAGATCAGGGGCGGGCAACTCCAGCCCTCAAGGGCCACCAACAGATGAGGTTTTAAGGATATCCCAGGTTCAGCACAGGTGGCTCAATCAGTGGCTCGGTCAAAGACCACCTGTGCTGAAGCAGGGGTATCCTTAAAACCTGACCTGTTGGGGGTCTTGAGGACTGGAGTTGAGCACCCCTGCTGTAAAACACAGAATTTATTTTTCAGAAATGTCATATGCAACCGAGAACTGTTATTTTCCTTTTAAGATGCAGAGCCGCCCTACCCTTGAATGCTTGTATACGTTGTTAGGTAAGGGGGCCTGCGTTTGTGAAACGTTAGTACCAGATTCTATTTCATTACTAAACCTTAGCAGTCTAACTTACCTCCTATCTGCAGCATAACTGGTACACATCACTTTGTTTCAAACCTAATTGTGCTAGTTTAGGGATAAACACACACTGATGCACTTGGTTAATTTAGGCCTCGCTATCCTTATGCACTCACTTGCCCCCTTAAATATCTCTCCTGATTTGCTCCTATTGTATTCTGTAAGTCTCACATTTTTTTTCCATTTAGATTGTAAGCTCTGTGGGACAGGAACGCTCTAATTCCTTTTGTTTATTTACTGTATAACCCACTTGTGTAACTTTGTATATTATCTCCCTGTCCTGCCCGTGCTATAACTCTGCAAAGCTCTGCGTACATTGGTGGTACTATAGAAATAACCATACACTCCAACAAAGACATACATTTGCACGTCTCTTTTGTATGGTTCGTCCTAGTAGCGAGTATCACGAAGCTCTCCACCGAGACATAGATCAGAGCATTGAAAGTCACTGCTTGGTATGCTGGGCAGATAATCTCACTACAAATATTGAACAAGAAAGAAGTATGTTTTAAAAATGTATGAGCTCAGAAATAATTTAACATATCATGAAATGCCTTCAGAAACATTGGCATGAAAAATCTTTGCACATTTTGCATATATATATCAGTCTGGTAGCGGCTTTATTTTAAAGGTAAATATTGTGCCATGCATGGTAGAACCAACAGAAAAATCACACTTTTATATTACCTTTTTTTTTACAGGTGTTCTAATAAAGAATGCCTCCTTTTTATGGTTGGCCTAGAACAGTGTTTTTTCTCAACACGGGTTCCCCGGACGTCCCTAAAGGGTTATCTGCCATTTTCAGGTCATTTACAAATTGTGCCAAATACAGAAGAATTTACAATGCATCTGATCTCAGGCGCGCTATTAGAGAGGGTTGGGGTTCCTTACAATGCATCTGATCTCAGGCGCGCTATTAGAGAGGGTTGGGGTTCCTTACAATGCATCTGATCTCAGGCGCGCTATTAGAGAGGGTTGGGGTTCCTTACAATGCATCTGATCTCAGGCGCGCTATTAGAGAGGGTTGGGGTTCCTTACAATGCATCTGATCTCAGACGCGCTATTAGAGAGGGTTGGGGTTCCTTACAATGCATCTGATCTCAGGCGCGCTATTAGAGAGGGTTGGGGTTCCGTACAATGCATCTGATCTCGGACGCGCTATTAGAGAGGGTTGGGGTTCCTTACAATTCATCTGATCTCAGGCGCGCTATTAGAGAGGGTTGGGGTTCCTTACAATGCATCTGATCTCGGACGCGCTATTAGAGAGGGTTGGGGTTCCTTACAATGCATCTGATCTCAGACGCTATTAGAGAGGGTTGGGGTTCCTTACAATGCATCTGATCTCAGATGCGCTATTAGAGAGGGTTGGGGTTCCTTACAATGCATCTGATCTCAGACGCGCTGCTAGAGAGAGAGTTTGGGTTCTGCAGAATTTCACAATATAATTATAGGGGTTCTTAACTTAAAAAAAAAGTCTGAAAGCCGCTGGCCTTGAATCACCCAGGGTACACTTAGTCTGAGAGTTTTAAAGTTGTTTCCTGGGTGTTCATATAGATTCAGAAATGTAGATGGCCCCAATCTGCACTAGTTACTCAGCTAGAACGATGAGTTATGAATTGCAGTGCGGGTCAAACTCCCTGATATACTTCCACAGTCGTAAATGGCATAAAATATCAAAAACAACTGACTTGTAACTATTGACTAAGGAAAAAATCCTGGTCATTTTAATTGTTACAGCTACTATATAAACACGTAAATATATATATATATATATATATATATATATATATATATATATATATATATATATATATATACACACACACTTTAACTTTCATAAGGGCAAGCAACATGTATGAAGATGTATAATGACTCAGAGTTTTTGTAACACATATGTTGATAAAGATGATCACACGATTAGTCCTAATTATGTGGTCCCCTAATTGCCAGAGAAGCCTTCAAGCAGCGATATAAGTAGTGGTCATGATATGAAAATGCATTTTTAGGAGATTTAGTAGGAATATAGAGGAGAGATCTTCATCTGTCATTGGCCTGCATTGATTTGAGGGACTTATTTTCCAGGAACAATATAGAAAATGATACATTTGTCTGCAAATTATTAGGAATTCTCCATCATCAATAGGCAAAGTTGACTTGTAGGAATGGCCCCTTCTCTGCTGGCTAAAATACAAGGAGTTCACATGCACACTGAAGGGGTCGGCGGAGTGACAACAAATAGTAGTACTGTATCTGACTTAAAACAATTCTAAATTGATTTAAAAATTGGGGGAAAGGCTATTTTGAGCATATTTTAGGGAAGCTCTATACAGCATTTACACTTAGAAAGTAGAAACTAAGTCCCTGCCTAAACTGATTTATTTTTCTTTAAATAGAAATGTGAACGTATACGTTTGTTGGCCAAAAAGAGTAGCAGTACTCTGAAGTCATAAGTAACAAAGTAATGCTACTTCATAACTTCTAGTACCCTCTCAGTTCGACTACTGGGTCTGTTGCATAAAACCAAATACAGGCAGTCCTCGGTTATCCGACACAATGCGTTACTCAAAATGGCGTTGTAAAGCGAAACGTTGTAAAGCGAAACACGTTTTCCCATAGGAACACTGTTTAAATGAAAGGTTCCATTCCTGAGGCATTTTTAACACTAAAATACACCAAATATTTTATGCAGGCAATAAGATATGCAGCACACACATAAATTATACAGTGTATATACTGTATTATATATATAATATAATATAATAAATAATATATTATATAGTATAATATAATATTATATAGTATAAAATTATATATATACGCTCTTACGACGGTTTGCAATGTTGTTTATGTGAATGTGTGTATATATACACACATACACAACGTTGCAAAGCGTTGTAAGAGCGTTGGATAAGCCATTTTGGCGTTGTAAAAATGAACATAGGTATGCATTGCACAGCGTTGGATAAGCCATTCGCTGTAAAGCGAAGCGTTGTAAAACGAGGACTGCCTGTATAATGGTATATAGAGAGAGGACTGCCTGTATAATGGTATATAGAGAGAGGACTGCCTGTATAATGGTATATAGAGAGAGGACTGCCTGTATAATGGTATATAGAGAGAGGACTGCCTGTATAATGGTATATAGAGAGAGGACTGCCTGTATAATGGTATATAGAGAGAGGACTGCCTGTATAATGGTATATAGAGAGAGGACTGCCTGTATAATGGTATATAGAGAGAGGACTGCCTGTATAATGGTATATAGAGAGAGGACTGCCTGTATAATGGTATAGAATGGGACCCTTCTGAGTTACATAACTGGACAATGAACAAACTGGGTTAGACAAAACAATGTGAGAACTGCCCGGTAACATAATGTTGAATGTATATAATAGCCCCAGGTCTGTAGTATTGAAGGTATATACTAATAATAATAACCCCAGGACTGTAGTATTTAAGGTATATAATAATAATAATAACCCCAGAACTGTAGTAGTAAAGGTATATAATAATAACCCCAGGACTGTAGTATTAAAGGTATATAATAATAACCCCAGAACTGTAGTATTAAAGGTATGTAATAATAACCCCAGGACTGTAGTATTAAAGGTATATAATAATAACCCCAGGACTGTAGTATTAAAGGTATATAATAATAACCCCAGGACTGTAGTATTAAAGGTATATAATAATAACCCCAGGACTGTAGTATTAAAGGCATATAATAATAACCCCAGGACTGTAGTATTAAAGGTATGTAATAATAACCCCAGGACTGTAGTATTAAAGGCATATAATAATAACCCCAGGACTGTAGTATTAAAGGTATGTAATAATAACTCCAGGACTGTAGTATTAAAGGTATGTAATAATAACCCCAGGACTGTAGTATTAAAGGCATATAATAATAACCCCAGGACTGTAGTATTAAAGGTATGTAATAATAACCCCAGGACTGTAGTATTAAAGGTATGTAATAATAACCCCAGGACTGTAGTAGTAAAGGCATATAATAATAACCCCAGGACTGTAGTAGTAAAGGTATATAATAATAACCCCAGGACTGTAGTAGTAAAGGCATATAATAATAACCCCAGGACTGTAGTAGTAAAGGTATATAATAATAACCCCAGGACTGTAGTATTAAAGGTATATAATAATAACCCCAGGACTGTCTCCACCCCCCCCCCCCCCTCCCTTGCGGGTGCACTGTCCTGTGTCTGCCGCACGGTGGCGCTGGTCTCCTCTCCCCCCCCGCACACTCCCCGGCCGGGATCTCTCCGCCCCCCTCCTGTAGCAGCGGCCGCCTGAGCTCACACTTATCCCCGGGATCCCGGCGCAGTGAGAGCCGCCCGGGCGCTGTGTGCAACCTCCGCTCCTTTCTCCCACCCTGGCACCTCGCAGCAACCCTCACCCCGCTCGGGAGGAGCCTGCCCGGGGAGGGCTGAGAAGTTCGGAGTTGGAAGGAGAGAGAGGGGAGGGAGAGAAGGGAGGGTGAGACTGGGGGGAGGAGGAAGAAGTTTGCAGACGGAGATTCCAGAGGCTGAGCCCAGGAGAGCAGCCCCCCGTGCCCTGCAGCCCCCCGTGCCCTGCAGCCCCCCGTGCCCTGCTGCAGCCCCCCGTGCCCTGCTGCAGCCATGGCGAAGAGCCTGTGCCCGGCCGCGGGGGCCACACCGGGCCCCCTCCTGTGGCTTCTCCTGCTGACCTCTGCGGCGGGTTCCTGGGGCACAGCCCGGGCAGAGTCTGACTTCTCCATTCTGCAGGAAGCTCAGGTGGTGGCTGCTCAGATGAAGAGACTTGTTACAGAGGAGCTGGGGGTGGTGACAATGCAGGTATGTGAGGCTCCCACCCGTCATGTTCAACTCTTGCAAGTGTGTGTGTGTATGTGTGTGTGTGTGTGTGTGTGTATATATATATATATATATATATATATATATATATATATATATATATTAAAAAATCAGAGTCTCTCTCTCATATCTCTCTCCCTGATCCCAAGCTAAACTACCCATTCTCATACCAAGTGTCCCATATCTGTTTCATTGTATCATGGGGGGCTGAACCAGCACTGCACGGATTCTAAAGCCCGGGGGGGGGAGGGGTGATGGGGGTGTCACCCCCTGGTGTATGTTGTTGCCACAACGTTGTCCTGCAGGATGATCTGCCAAGTGTGGCCCACATCTAACTACTTTCCTGCTGCTGGGGCCGGATTTCATGTTCCCTGCTCAGCCAGATCTGATGTCTCCTGCTGAGCAGTTGTAGTGTTTTGTTTACAATTGTTCTGCACTTTTAACACTGTGTGCACAGGGAGCTGGAACTATACATGTTACACTAACAAAGGGTTAAGCGCACATGTTCTAGGGATGATTTGCACTGAGCTCTAGCAAACATTAAATACTAATATACATACATTATCACCTGCTCCTGAAGTACTCATTTATATATATATTTTTATTTATTTATTTATTTGAGATCACAATGGAGAAGGGTAAGCATTGCAATAAACAGAATTAGCAATTGCAGACCAATGTAAGCACTGTAGTTGGGGAGATACCCACCTCACAGGGTTAACTTTCATGTTATGGGGCTTTGATCGCTGTATTGTCTATGTTTATATGGCTATACTGTACAGTACAGTAAACCGCTGCATATGTCCCTGTGTAGTATAATATCTCATGGGCAATATTAAGGCGCTCTTACATTTCCTGAAGTCCATATTATATTGAACACAAGTGGAATAATAAAAAGTGCCAGTTTCTATAACTATCACTTTTGGCTTGAGGGTGCTGCGCCTTCGGACAGCCCAAGGGACCCTTTTAAACCAAAGTTACAGTTATAGAAACTGGCACCATTCTGGTTTTATTTTACTTGTGTACAGTATAATATATATATATATAATCAATAATAGCTAATATATCATCAATAATAGCAGCACATCCCACTTCTATGTTGTCTTTGTGTGTGTGTGTGTGTGTGTGTTTCTTACACATCCACACAGAGCAGAAAGGGAATGGGATTGAGGGGATTTACAGATCAATAGAAGTTAAACCAAAGATAACCTCATGGGAAACAACACTCACAAGTTACATTTCTTATTCTGGGCTATTACTGTATAGTGTCCCCATTTCTTGCTTCGTGTGTACACATTCTGTGTCAATAATAAGTAATTGGACACCATACATTCTGTGTCATAATAATGTGCATTATTTTCTTTTGTCTGTTACAAAAATAAATATAATTTAATGATATACTGGTTTTCAATGCTACCTAGGGCCTTTCAGTTGGGTATATGTGCCAAGTTCAATGACCTTTTCCCCCTTGTATGTGTAGTAAATATTTTTTTTATATCTATTAATATTTTGAGTTAAAGATCAATTTTACCCTCAAGTGTTACATTTATTTACTATTAATGTTATTATTTTGCATACTAAACCAGCTTTGTTTTTATATATCCTGTCTGTGATTTTATATATATATATATATATATATATATATATATATATATATATATATATATATATATATATATATATATATATATTACAATGACAAAAGGTACTCCAAGTAAATTAAGTTTTAAGGGCTTTGGAGATTAACAAAAAGGCATTTTTATGCAATCAGTGGGAGGTTGGACCCAAATGGCCTTTTATCTTCCTTAAAAGTGGCCTGTCCTGCCACCTTTGGCACCTCATTGTACTGACTGACCTCCTGGAGCTAAGTCTTTGTCCAGCAAAAGGCTTCTTCCCCCTGGTTCTTATTTTGTTGCCTAGATGTCGTTCATATAAATGGTTTCATTTAATGTGTTTTGGGTGGTTAATTGTGTAATCATTTCTTTCTAGAATGTCTGGGAAGGAAGTCATTTAGGATAAAAAAAAAAAAAAATCTTATCTATATAGTTACTGATCCTATCTGTTTTAACTCCTTTTTACTTATTTATTCAGTGTGATTAATCAAGGAACCAGCAAACTTTTGGTTCTCGACTCATGTTTTGTTATGATCACTTAGTTATCATTGTGTGTGTGTGTATGTATGTATATATATATATATATATATATATATATATATATATATATATATATATATATATATATATATATATATATATATATATATACTGTGTGTGTATATATATATATATATATATATATATATACACACACTTTTTAGGTACAGTTCTGCCTCAGAACTGAGTGTGTAATTAGTAGCACTATTGCACTGGTTTTCTACTATAACAGCTGGCAGGGATGACCAAATCACAAACATACTCCAGACACCTTTTTTTGAAAGGTTTGCAGCACATTGTGACTGGGGGTGGTGTCTGCCCTGGAGACTTGGCAATAAAAATGACTGTTTGCTGATTTCTGCCCTCACAGATGTGAGCAAACTGGCACACCGTTTATGAAACCCAAGATATTTGGAATGTCCCAACATTGTGCGTTTTCAGCAAAATAAATTCACGTCGATATGCTGGACTTTTTCTGGGCTCTGTTGCATTTTATTTTTGTATATACATAAAGCAGTGTCCCCCCCCGAAAGGCACTGGACTGACTGGTAACCATGAAATAATCACCGTGGTATTGCCTATCTGCGAGGGGCCTTGGTGTCCTGGTTGGATATGTTGATAGTGGAACGTACTTGTCGTTGAACAATTATTGCTTCACTTGTTATTATAAAATAAATGAAGACAAAACAGTGATTCGGTTCTTGGGACTGAGATTTGTTTATGTTGAGCACATTTTTGGGGTCGTGTTATACTGCTTATAAAATAATACCTTCTCCCCTTGATTTACATATTATTAGTCATGGCAGTTTTATATGTAGATATGCTTTCACCTTAATATTCACCTTAATGCTCCACGAATTAGTCGCAAATGTAGTGTATAAATCAGGGTATAAGGTACGTAAACAATCCACCTGTATGAATTATTATATATATTTATTTAGTTTTAATGGTCCAAAAGTAAAATGTTTTTTTTATATATATGTGGTTGAGGATCTTCACAGTGTTATTGACGGAATGCCTTTTGAAGTCATGCTATCAGCAGTACAGCAAATCTTTTCATTTTTCTATTTCACTAAGAAATAATTCAGACAGGGAAAACAGACCCCTTCGGTTAAACACTATTTCTCCAATAGTTTCTTGCTGTTGTGAACATATTCCATTGGAAGGGGATAATGGCTGCATTCAATTGAAACAGGAATTAATTGCAGGTAAAAGAAAAATGGCTGAGCTGAAGAAAAAAAATGTCTGCCTGCTGTTTTCTTTTCAAATATTCAACATTGTATTAATAACACATTGAAGACCATAGGAGTAAATTCTCATCTGTGTAACATGATTATGTGCTTGTTCTGGTCCAAGCATAACAGTCTCTCGGGGGACTCTGGGAAAGCAGAGGACTGGTGCCATTTTTCATTTAATTCCACTTGTATTTTTTTTTTTTTTTTTTGAGTTCATGTAAGATTTAAAAAAAAAAATTTTTTTGAATGAGGTCCAAGTGGAAAGGCAGTTCAAATGGACACGCTTAGGAGGCTTAATTAGAATTTTTAATTAGGCTTTGAGTTCTGTCTTCAAAGTGTGGGGACATCATTAGTGATGTAAGCCTGGTTGCATTAGCCAGGAGTGACATTTCATTTCAAACACAGTGCAGCTGTCCTGTGCAGATAAAAGTTGCCAAATGCGGCGATGCAAGGTGGATTGGTAGATAATTAGCTGTCCTGCTTTACTGCTGTGTTGAAGAAGCCCAAGCAAATCATGGCAAGTCGGGGTGAATTATTAACAGGAGGAAATCCAAATATGTCAAAGTAATGTTGCATCTCTTAAGCTGCAGTGGGCCTGATAAGCAGTGTGCTAAGGAAGCTCTGTGTGCAGACTATAAGACATGGTGGATAACTTTTTCCTAACCTTTTATGTCCGCAGAGCTGTGAGCCTAAAAAATGAAAGATTTGTACACGCTTAAACTCCTGGTACATGTATTAAAAAAAAAACACTAGGACAGGTGTAGCCACCTCCAGTCCTCAAGGGCTACCAACGGATCAGGTTTTCAGGATGTCCCTGCTTCAGCACAGGTGGCTCAGACTTCGACTGAGCACCTATGCTGAAGCAGGGAAATCCTGGAAATCTGACCTGTTGGTAGCCTTTGAGGGCTGGAGTTGGCTATCCCTGCACTAGGAGTTGTCTTGCTAAAAGGGCATAGGCATGGGGCAATCCAAGTCTCAAATCGTATCTACTGGTGCCTCTTACCAAAAATTAGATTGTAAGTTCTGTGGACAGGGTTTGATCTTACAATGGGTTCAGTGCCACATTGTCTGTTACCATTCTATTGAAATACAATGCCGATATTTGTGTGCGGTGCACGTACAATCCCTTGGGCGCTGAATGTTATGTGCTCTCCTGGATTTTGTTTGAAGCTGCTTAAAGTTTTACTGGGTCAGCGTTAATATTCGGTGTACATGCTATGTGGGCCTAAGCTTGCTAGATGCAGAAGCCTTTCCGCTTTTACTAAATAAATAATTGTCTTGCGATCCTCTTCCAGTCTGCAGCAATATTTTTCTAAAAATCACTGATCATAATATAGGTTTCGTGGTATAGAGTATGTGTTTTGTGAGACATTCTTTGTGGGGAGGGGGGGGAGGCTGCAGGGGGCAGGGGGGGCTGCCATTATGTGCACGAATGCCCTATTGTTGTCATGCAGGAGACCCCCTTCTTGTCCTCCCATAGTCTGCCCCTCCTTCCCTGCAATTTTACAATGCCTATTAAGGCAACTTAGTTGTGTGATAGATGGCTGGCAGCAGGCAATAGTGGCCTTGGGTAAGGGCAAACTTGGCAACTGCCTGGGGACCCACACTGCAGGGGCCCCCCAAATGTTGCAAATGTTTTACTTGTACATACATTACATTTGCATTTAACGTTTTGTTGTTTCTGACTTGTGTAACAGTTGCAGTGCGGGGGTTGAGATAATGTTGCGTGTATTATGTAAACTGTAATATTATTCAGTCCAGTTGTAATAAATATTAATTCCACTGAATGTATTATGATGCATTCATTGTCGCTTCATCGGCAGCGTAAAGTGAAACTTAAATCAGAGATGCTTGAAAACTTGCTATTTCAAATTCTAACCTCTAAGGCCACCCAATGATTCTCTTGCCGGGTACCCCAAGAACCCCAAGACCGAGTATGACCCAATAAATGATCATCACAAAGAATTGACTTTTGACATTACATTTGACTGCAGTTCAGTCTTTTTTTTTTATTAATTTCTTTTTTTACTTCAATAGTTTCATGTGGGCAATCTCTAATTACCTAAAGAACTGTATAGCTGCAGGTCAATTCGTTCTCCATGTATTGATCGGCGAAATTTGGTGACATAATTAGTGAAGGGATCTGTTTTTCTTCTGCTTCTGTCTCTCAGTGGAAAATCATGAATATTCATGAGCACTCCTGCACTGACATGTGCTAGAGGGAGGGCAGGGCTGACAAAGGGGTGTGCCAGGGCTTGTGACAGGACATGAAGGGGCAGTGCCTTAGCAAATGCTTGTTAAAATAGAATACAAGAAAATTGGTCTTTCAAAGTTGTTTTTTTAAAAACAGAAAATGCTAAAAGTATTTTTTCTTACTACAGAACTGATTTATTTAAAAAAACACATGCAGGATATTGACTGAACTGCAGCTTTAAGTGGAACTCCTCAGACAAAGAAAGTGGGATCTCTACTTAGAAGACGAATAGTAAACCCGTCTGCCTTTAGCTTTCTGTGACAGGAAGTGTCTCCATTCTGATGACACCTACAGGGATCTATATGTCCTCAGCAACTTTATTTACACACTTACCATTTCAAACTTTATTGTTTCATGGATGCATACAGAAATTATCAATGCATTGTTCTTAGCTTTTGCATCATGGCAAAACTACTATAATTGTGTAGTTTGCTACTATATTTTGTCTTTGCAATTATCATAATTCCTCCATCAATAAATATACTGTACTCTGCATAGAATTGATGATATATTCGCAATTTACAACATACATTTTCCGTGTAACCATATGTAAACTGGAATCAACTGTTAAAATCCCAAAATAATCCCACAATAATTTACAGATCTATCTCTTGCAAATAATACTCAATTATTTCCCTTCCCGGGAAAGGTACTAATGCAAGGGCGGCCAACTCCAGTCGTCAAGGGCCCCAACAGGTCAGATGTTAAGGATATATCTGCTTTGGCACAGGTGGCTCAGTTGAAGCCACTGATTGAGCCATCTGTGCTGAAGCAGGGATATCCTAAAACCCTCACCTGTTGGTGGCCCTTGACGACTGGAGTTGGCCGCCCCTGTACTAGTGGAGATAATTCAGATTTCTTTGTAAAATTACCTTTGGAGATAGCAGAGACATTTCTCACCATTATTCTGAAATCTTGGCTCGGCTTTGAGATGCTTTTTTGTATTCTGAGGACTTCACCA
Source organism: Ascaphus truei (assembly GCF_040206685.1). Classification (NCBI taxonomy): domain Eukaryota; kingdom Metazoa; phylum Chordata; class Amphibia; order Anura; family Ascaphidae; genus Ascaphus; species Ascaphus truei. The sequence continues at coordinate 14,185,453 of NC_134492.1, read as the reverse complement.
AGGCAGCATCCCCTGTTCCAAGCTTCCTTTCATTTCTCTGGTGCAATCGTGATGAAACAATATAAGAAAACATGCAATGAAAACAAATCGGATGCTGTCTGAAAAATGTGACCCGCCGCTCCCCCATAATCTGTTTATGTCCTAAAATATTACCTTCATATTTCTATAGCTCATTTTCTCGCACAAATAAAATCCTTGGTCTGTTCCATGTCAGATTGCATTATTCGTGATGAAGTTCTTAGTCCGAGTATGAGAGATCTCAATTTATTTCATATTGCGCTTTTCTCCCAATGAGACTCAAAGTGCGTCACAATTACAGTACAGCGTGCCATACGCAGCATAGAGGAATGTTAGACACTGTCCCTGCCCAGATGAGCTTAGTCTGTTTTTGGTGCCCGAGGCACAGGGAGATAAAGTGACTTGCCCAAGGTCACAAGGAGCCGACACCGGGAATTGAACCAGGTTCCCCTAATTCACACTCTGTGTCGTACAGAGTTAACAGTCAGTGTCTCTACGCACTGAGCCGCGTTTCCTCCCAAATATATGTTGTTTGTTCACTGTATTGTAAACTAGTATGAAACACAAACCCGGCTGATACATAACAGAATACAATATGGTAGGATTGTTCACATTTAATAGAGCACAGGGGAATTCTACAAATGATCTCAGGGTCAAACTTCAAAGTAATCTGCTTGTTTCCCTAAAACTTTGGCATTTCATCAAACTGTTTTAGCTAAATGTCTGGGAAAAGGGCCCTGCTCTGGAGGGCGATACACTACGTCGATATGTATGCAACCCTTAAAGAAAATAAAAGGAAAGTGTGATCTCTAGATAGGAGAATCACAAAAACAATCTGCCTTTATCTTAATTTTAGGTTACAGGTAGTCCTCGCTATCCAACGTTTCACTTTACAGCGAATGGCATATCCAACGTTTTACAATGCAACCCTAAGAGCCGTTTTTCGACGCCTGAATGCGATATCCAACGCTCACCGCCACTGATTAACATGGGACTCGCTTTGCAACGGTTTCACTATCCAACGCTACTTCCAGAACGGATTCCGTTGCATAACCGAGGACTGCCTGTAATTGAAGCAGTGTCTCTCTCTCCTTTGCTGGAGGTAGTAGTTGCGTTGGGCCTACTCTCAGCAGAAGGGATAATGCACATTCAATAAATAAACGCTTAGAACAGACACTAGTGAACCCTCTGACTTGATAATGTAGGAAATAAAAGCATTAGATCAGGTAGTGTGCATAATTTCAGGGGACTTTTGTAAAGCAAGTGTGTGCTTATGTAATTTTTGTTTGTAAATGTAACTTTTGAATTCGATTTTATAAACAAATTGTTGTAAATAGTTTGTACTCTGTCATCTGAGATCTTAAAGGGGCAATCCATAACCAACCTCCCATTTTGTTTTACGTGAATGAAACCAGGGGTCCTCCAGATCTGAACCGCACTATTTTCAGCTTCGGGGACCCCAGATGTTTACTTATTGGTATTACCGTATTTGCCCGATTTTATAGGGTGACCCTGAATAGAAGGCGACCCCCACGATTCCAGCCTCTGCTAATGGTAAAATAAGGTAATATGCTGCCTGCTGTGTTGCTGCCACAGGAGTCAAAGGAGCTTCAATCCTGTGTAAGATCTTAACACAGTAGCACATATGCGAGTGATCGCGCAGACGGCTGCGGTGTTAAAAGCTTACACGGGACTGAAAGGAGCGCGTGTGCATTGCGCAGACGGCTGCTATGAACACACTAGCCATGCTACTGTGTAACAGCCTTACTCAGGAGCAGCAAAATGTGTGGAGGCCAATTATAAGGCGAGTATGGACTTTTTACTCTAACTTTATTGGGGGAAAAACCTGGCCTTATAATTTGGGCAAATCCGGTATCTACTGGATTATAATGGCCAATAGGAAGCCACAACTGATTGGTGAAGCTGCTTCTTATTGGTACGAGATTTGGCAGCCATTTGGTTTCCACTGAGGGAGATTTAAACCCGGTAACTTCACCAGTAAATATCCCAGGCACTGGGGTAGGTGGGTAGGTAGGTATTCTCCGTAAACTACATTGCTTCATCTTCTACAAGGTAGGGAGCGATGCGTTGTAGAGGCCAGCGACAAGATGTTCAATATGTCCTCTAGTGTTTCCATGCTTCGAAAATGTTGTCCTTCCATTGGGTTCTTGGCTAGTTTTCCAGTTCTGTCGCCACGGGAGTCAACACTCCCCATTTTTCATCCGGGCTTGTGACCGGCATTGGCTGGGTTCAGGGGGTCTCCAGAGCTGAAAATAATGGTGTTTAGCTAGGAAGAACGTCTCCTTAAATATAAACCATAGGAAGTGGGGCACAGACAGACTTGCACCGGCATTCACCGGCTTCTCTGCAGGTGGAACTGATGCCTCTTTCACAGTGCAAATCAAAGTAGAACTGGCCGATCTAATCTATCAATTTGTATATCCTCAGTAATTCTAAACAAGACCAGTTTGAACCCATGTTATGAAAAGACCTGATGACAGACGTAAACAGTGTGGCAAGATTTACGTGCATTCCAGTACAGTCCTCTGCCAACGTTGACCCCTATTAAAGAAAGTCATATAAAAGGAAACATTGTTGATTGGAGAGCTTAACATTTTATAGAATGCCGATGAGGATGGAAAACAAATGGTTTAACCACAGTCGCACTGGTATATATAAATATATATGTACACACACATCATTTGTAATGGTATATCCTCTGAAATGTTTCTACCAGGTGCTTTTTCGTCTTGGTCCTAATCACTGCATCGTTGCTGCACTATTTCCTAAACATGGGGTGATGACCTAGCTCGGGGGTAGCCAACTCCAGTCCCCAAGGGCCACCAATAGGACAGGTTTTAAGGATATCTCTGCTTCAGCACAAGTGGCTCAGTCATCGAGGACTGGAGTTGGCCACTCCTGACCTACCTGGTTTCCTGTGTGGGAAATGGGTTTGTTTAATCCGTGCTTCTCACAGTTTGACTTTTGGTCTGGAAATTGCCAAGCTATTAAAAATAAAAATGTCAAAATATTTGAAATGATAAAATAAACAGTTAAAGTAAGAGAATAATTTCACCTGAACTGCAGCTGCAGTGTGAAGTGTGACTGGGTCTTTAGCAGAGGGGAAAAAACAAATATCTCGCATTGCTACCAGACATTCTTCAGTCTGAAAAAGTATGTTATCCAGATGTTTTATCTGGTTTATTTTCTATAGCTGCCGTCCTTGCTAATTATACCTGGTTTTCCGTAATCTGTGATTTTACTCGATGATTACTCTGTGAGGAATTTGTTTTGTACCTTTTTGTCGTCGTTGATACTTTTACAAATTGGAAAACAATTATAGATAATTTTCGGTTTTGTGGAGTGACGCAGTCTTACAAAGGCCGCTCCAGCTGCAATGAAGTCAATTCTTGGCCACATTTAAAGGAGTAATCCATGCCGGGTTTTTTTTTTTTCTCTCTTTTTTTTTATTTTCTGTTATTTTTGTCTTCATTGTTCAACACAGGATTGATGCAGGGGGTGGTCTCCACAGGGGATCCCCATTAATTGCAGCTCTGGGGACCCCGTGCTTCCTAAAGGATTGCCGGTATCTCTCTGCAGTTTAAAGCTCCCGCATCACATGGGCCAATAGGAAGTTGCACCGGGTGATGTCACGGCTTTCTATTGGCCCGCACGGCATGGGAGCTTTGAAACTCGGTCATAATATGAGCCCTGGAGAGGCTACCAGCACCAACTACAGAGCTAAGTATCTTGGCTTCCTAATGGCCCACGACACGCAGGGAATATTTAAATCACTATGAAGTGGGGGGGAAGGGGGGGGGGGGTTACACAGAGGGAACTGCTGCTTTTAACATACCTTTAGCTGGAACAGAGTAAGTACAGGCATACCCCGGTTTAAGGACACTCACTTTAAGTACACTCGCGAGTAAGGACATCTCGCTCAATAGGCAAACGGCAGCTCGTGCATGCGCCTGTCAGCACGTCCTGAACAGCAATACCGGCTCCCTACCTGTACCGAAGCTGTGCGCAAGCGGGGAGACTATAGAGCCTGTTACACATGCGTTATTTACATCAGTTATGCACATAGATGACGATTGCAGCACAGTAAATGTATCGATAAGTGGGGAAAAGGCAGTGCTTCACTTTAAGTACATTTTCACTTTACATACATGCTCCGGTCCCATTGCGTACGTTAATGCGGGGTATGCCTGTATGCCCTTTTTATAAAACGGTTCACATTAATGCATTGCGTATACTGAATATTAACATCGTTGCATATATTAATCAGTTTTTCTACCAACCTGTCTTTGCAGGTTAAACAGGATACATTGGTCTCCACTTAATAAACTATGAATCAATTTATACGCACCTCAATGGGGGTGCATTTAATGGGCACTCTGCCCGCATGAAAGAATGCTTTGTGCAGCAACAACCATTGTGCATTTCTGATTCCCTCGGTAATTCCTGCGGCGCTTCCCGAGTCTCGCTGGCTGAGGAAAGCGATCTTATAACTTTCAGCCTGAGTGGAGAATAATGGGGAGAGCTAAAGTGGGGGGAGGGGAGGGGGGAGGGGGGGGGGTGCTGCTCTGGAATGCAGAGATGATTGTTTTTGGCACATATGATCTTAGCATTTGTTAACACTTTTAGTTCTCTGAACCCCCAGCTGGGGCTTTGCATTTACTAGCAGGTCGGTGCTGTTCTAGAAAAAGAAAAAAAGTTTACTAAGTCGGCAACAACAGAGCAGTTTCTTATCCGCTCTTAATCTTAGCAAACTTCTTTCTTTTTTCTCCTTTCATCGCAGGGAGTGTATAGATATGTATGTATGTATGTATGTATGTATGTATGTATGTATGTATGTATTTATTTGTGGAATTCTCGTAGTTCTTTGACAACGAGGAAGAAGAGCAGTAGCCTTTTTTAGTCGAAGGATGGTTTCTTTGCCTATCCGAAGGTTCATTTTAACATTAATTACTCCTCTAAATAAATATAGTGTAGTATGCCAATGAATACAAAAGGCCTGCACTCCTGCCAAGTGGGCTTGCAATATATTACGGAAATGTTGCATTTTGATTAGTGATGTACCGAGTACTCGGAAATGACCCGGCTTACCCGGCGCTTTTTCAGCTACCCATAAAATTACCCGGATCCGGCAGCAAGGGGCTGGGACCGGCACCGGGTCGGAACCGCCGCCGGGTAATTTCAGAGCAGCTGAAAATACATTAACACTTACCTGCAGCCGGCGACAGAAGGGGGTGAGGAAGACCGCGGCGACATCTGGGAGCAGCCGCAGACGTCCTGGGGGCGGTGACAGCAGCAGAAATGCGGGAGCAGCAGGAATACAGCACACAGCTGGTGCCAGTGGGAACCATGTGACCGGAGCAGGAGCGTTCCTATCGGTGAGCCGGGGAGGAGCCGGCTGAGCACCGATTTCTGCTGCTGTTGCTGCCACCAGGACGTCTGCTGCTGCTCCCAGGTATCGCTGCGGTTCTCCTCACCCACAGCAGCGATCTCCTCACCCTGCAGGTAAGTGCCGTCCGGGTAACAGGGTACCCAGCTGGGCACAATGGTTCATTTTGCCCAGGTACCCGTAACCCGGTTTTCGGAAAATGTAGGACCCGCTACAACACTAATTTTTGATCTTGTCTTTTTAACAAAGAAGGTGTCTAGCCTAGCCGCACCTCTTTATCAAAAAGGATTCAGGCCAGCTAACCCCGTCAAGATAAACTCCAGTTAAGCATGTACCTAAACTAAATGTATATTTCTTATAGTCCTATGGACTAAACAGCTGCACTATTTTAAGAGAAGGTAGTGGGGCTGGGACCAAACAACAAGAGAACATGTGAAGTGTGTGAAAGTGCCTAAACTGTTAAATAAATAACGCATTTCTGCCATCTGTGATTAAGTGCAAGTAAAACGGATACAATCTAGAAATAAAACTCCCTTAGCATTATGAAGGGCAAAAATGTGAGTGCACAAGTTCCTTAGTGAACACACACACACACACACACACACACACACACACACACACACACACACACACACACACACACTTCCCAGCTTGCATTCCATCCAGGTGTATAACAAGAAAAAAAACACACAAAAAACACAGACCAATAGTGTAGTATTTTTAAAATCAATTTCCATAAAAATAGATGCTACAGATATGCAAATGTGCCCTCAAAAGTATTTTGGAGAGGAGGCACCAGAGTCTCTAAGAGGTGGCTTGCTCTCTGTGTCTGCTGTCACTTCCGGGGAAGGCCTTCCAGCATCCTGCTTGCTTCTAAGGAGAGAGGGGGGGGGAGGGGGTTGGTACTGGTACTATCCACTGATAGTAATGGTACTATCCACTGATATTGGCATACTACGCCATATATATTTTTTTCCATTTTTCGGTTTTGTTTTTAAAAAACATTCTTGTGCGAATCTTCAATTTTGTGCTCTCCAATAACTGTGTGAGCATGCTCAACCCAAGAAGTGCCTCACGTACAATCAATCTTATATGTTGGATGGTCCAGTGTATGTTGGCAATGCTATGTACTGTACAGCCAAGAAATTGGTTTACAGCAATATTCATTCTCCAATGTCCACCCTGGCCCCATATTTCATTGTGGAATTTCCCAGTATTTTTCTGCTGGTGTAACTTGATGGTAGTTTAGTTGGCCACTTACAGTAGATTAGATCAGGGGTGCTCAAGACACCCAAACAGGTCAGGTTTTCAGGATATCCCAGCTTCAGCACAGGTGGTTCAGTCAAAGACTGAGAAGCTGATTGAGCCACCTGTGCTGAAGCAGGGATTGATAGAGCCACCTATGCTCAAGCTGGGATATCCTGAATAGCTGACCTGGTGGGGGGTTCTTGAGGACTGGAGTTGAGCCCCTCATGATTACATAGCTATGTTGTTCACAGCAACAATCACTGCACAACTCCGTTACTTTGATATGAGCCTCAATTCAGTAGCAGGTTTGGCGTGCTTTCTCATGCTTTCTGATGCTTGCTGTTGTTGGTTTTAAACTTTTCTGCCCAGAAACTGAAATGCTATTTTGAGTTATGAAATAAATGCTAAGAAATGCATGATAAACATAGTACCTATTGGTTTACACTTCATTTCCGTATCACTTGTATGCACATTATGAGGATGCATTTAATAGGTACGCAAGTTTATGCTTGGAAGAATAGAGTTCTTTCCATGGCAAGTTAAATTCAGAGATATTTCATTTTCCTTCATCGTTCCCCTTTGTGTGATAGGATGTGTTGAGTAGGACATGCCTCTTCTTTCCTGTTCCTGCTGTTTGGTCTTATGACTGTCAGAAGTCATACAAATTCCTGGGGGTGTCGTGTGGGCTGCATGAAATGGCTAGATGTTGAAGGAGGCACAAGACAGACAGGCAGTGTTTCAGAGTACTTGCTGAAAAGGAAAAACGAGTTGTATTCAAAGAGCACAAAAAGCCAAATATTTGCTTTAACCTTGGTTACAAATTACATATGTTTAAGGAAATCATATGCAGTTTGTTGTTTACAAGGAAAACTTTATTTTCATTACGTTGAGAAATATGGGGCGTTGCGTTTTGATTTTAAAGACCCCAGATTTCTGGAATCCACGTGAACCTGATGGAAGAACTTCAGTGGTTCCTAAAGCTTTGGCCAGTCAGCACAAGTTTAAGGTGAAATCTCATACAGTCGGCCAGTTGAACATCCTTGGGGCATCAGAATGGGGAAGTGTTTGTCAATCAAGTGTCTTCTTTCCTCTTCTCCGACCCTATCCCTATTAGAGAATTATTAACATGGCGGGGGAGCAGGGGCTCTGGCTGTACAAGCACTTACGGATCATGGTGTGACCTCATACAGTGACATCGCACACAAGGGAACAGCCTTAGGAAATCAAACCCCTCCCATGTCTAACTTTAAAAAATACTTCTCCGTGTCAGATTTGCGTAAGTTGGTTCACTTGGAACTAGCACAAGTCATGGAACATGATGCAAATAGCACAGTTCTGGACACAGTGGCAGATTTAATTGGCATGGTTTAATGAGGCACCATTTCCTAATGCCAGGAGCAATCGTTTGGCCCACACTATTTTAACTCCTACGGAGCATGAGGGCTTTTAATGCGTTATATGTGTTATTACATAACAAATATTAGCTCATCAAAGCTAGATGTCGGCTAAAACAACCTCTTTCCCCCAGCATTGTCATACATACAGAAAACAATCAAAATATATCAATATAACCGATACAGGCAGTTTGTAGGCATATTTTACCTAATGCAATTTCGGGGTATTCTGCTGCATTTGTCAACAAATATACAACCTCTTTAAGTGAATGACAAGTTTGAAAGCATGGCCCTGTTATCGTTAGTCCCTTCAGTGCCAGAGGCTCATGGTAAGCTGAATATAATCTTCCGCAAGGGTAGGGTGTGCTCTAACAAACTCCCCCTCACGTGCCACTTCTACCCCCTGGTATGAGGCAAGTGGATGGTATACTCAGGGATGACCAAACTCAGTCCTCAAGAACCCCCAGCAGGTCAGGTGTTAATGATATCCCTGCTTCGGCACAATGGCCTGAAGGAGAGGCTCAGTGAGTAAAGACACTGACTGGCGCTGAGTTTGAAGCAGCGGAACCTGGTTCAATTCCTGGTGTCGTCTCCTTGTGACCTTGGGCAAGTCGCTTTATCTCCCTGTGCCTCAGGCACCAAAAACATAGATTGTAAGCTCCATGGGGCAGGGAACTGTGCCTGCAAAATGTCTCTGTAAAGTGCTACGTAAAACTAGCAGCAAACAAATCAATATAAGCCCTCTAAAAAGCGCTGGCCTACACACTAATTAAAGTGAAGGTGGTTATATCAAAAAATGTGATTGACAATAATGTGATATAAATATAAATAAAAAGCAGCCTAAGGAACAAAAAAACAGCAGATTATTCCAAATCTGTACAAACAATACTAATACACAAATTAATCGTTCCTGGCGCTGTGAATAAAGTCCAAAAATACCGTGAACCAACAAGGCAGTCTCTAGTATAGGCTTCCTTAGGCAGGTTGATGGTCTTGATAGTGATATTTCAGACAGGGGAGTTGTAGTCCTTATGAATGATGTTCAGCTGTTTCTGAAATAACAGAAAAGACAACAGGGCACACCAATTGCGTAGTGTGTTTCTTCAATTGTCTCCCTATCTAAAATCCTAGAATCCTACTTACAGGATATGGGCTAGCAACATTCAGTTGAGAGAATCTGTGACATCCGTCCCTTTCCTTCAGATCATCTCACGGATCCCACGTGGTCTGGTCTGCTGGAATCTCCCTCACTCAGTGTCGATTTTTCACTCCAACACTCCCACAGGTTCAAGAGTGGGAGGGGGGGGGGAGGGGGTGGAAATTAAACAATACTAGTGTGATATCGTACAGGATTTAATAGCTCAAGAAAAAATGTTAAAATCACACTTACATAAATACAGGGTATCAAATACCGCACAAACTGCCGTCCGCAACCTGCACTGCTCCTATAGACTGCCGAGGAGAGAATCGCCGCACGCTACACTCGATACCGGAACCTCGAGTGACGTCAGCGATGCCGCAAACCGGAAACTGGAAACCGGAACTCTCCTCGCGTCAGGAACTACGGGTGCTCAGACGTTCCAAATCACTAAGCTCCTCCTCCCTACGCGTTTCGTGACCCGTTGTCACTTCGTCAGGGGATAATGGAGCTTAGTGGATAGGTTTTTTATATACAATCCTAAATGGAAGGACCTTCCTATAAAGGGATGGACTAGGCATTTAAAGCTGTACACTATATGATTCTACAATTGATTGAAAAGTAAAACGGGATCAAATAATGGTGCCTACAACTACTATACCTAAAATTCATCAATAGTATAAACAAAAGGGGGAAGAATATTAAGGAGGGATACCTTAAATTACTCCTGTGGCCTTTAAATATACCTTAGTATATAGGTATTAGTGTACATTCCATATAACTGTTTTTGAATTGTTTAAATGTTATTGACAGTAATGTACAATTCTCCATATCTACATTCAATATTATCAATTAATTTTTAATTTTTCTATATATATGTAATGTTTTAATTTAGTTGATATATTTGTCCAAATTAAGTGTAACATTTTAAAGGCCACAGGAGTAATTTAAGGTATCCCTCCTTAATATTCTTCCCCCTTTTGTTTATACTATTGATGAATTTTAGGTATAGTAGTTGTAGGCACCATTATTTGATCCCGTTTTACTTTTCAATCAATTGTAGAATCATATAGTGTACAGCTTTAAATGCCTAGTCCATCCCTTTATAGGAAGGTCCTTCCATTTAGGATTGTATATAAAAAACCTATCCACTAAGCTCCATTATCCCCTGACGAAGTGACAACGGGTCACGAAACGCGTAGGGAGGAGGAGCTTAGTGATTTGGAACGTCTGAGCACCCGTAGTTCCTGACACGAGGAGAGTTCCGGTTTCCAGTTTCCGGTCTGCGGCATCGCTGACGTCACTCGAGGTTCCGGTATCGAGTGTAGCGTGCAGCGATTCTCTCCTCGGCAGTCTATAGGAGCAGTGCAGGTTGCGGACGGCAGTTTGTGCGGTATTTGATACCCTGTATTTATGTAAGTGTGATTTTAACATTTTTTCTTGAGCTATTAAATCCTGTACGATATCACACTAGTATTGTTTAATTTCCACCCCCTCCCCCCCCCCTCCCACTCTTGAACCTGTGGGAGTGTTGGAGTGAAAAATCGACACTGAGTGAGGGAGATTCCAGCAGACCAGACCACGTGGGATCCGTGAGATGATCTGAAGGAAAGGGACGGATGTCACAGATTCTCTCAACTGAATGTTGCTAGCCCATATCCTGTAAGTAGGATTCTAGGATTTTAGATAGGGAGACAATTGAAGAAACACACTACGCAATTGGTGTGCCCTGTTGTCTTTTCTGTTATTTCAGAAACAGCTGAACATCATTCATAAGGACTACAACTCCCCTGTCTGAAATATCACTATCAAGACCATCAACCTGCCTAAGGAAGCCTATACTAGAGACTGCCTTGTTGGTTCACGGTATTTTTGGACTTTATTCACAGCGCCAGGAACGATTAATTTGTGTATTAGTAAAACTAGCAGCGTTATACAAGAACATGCTATCATTATATTATCATTATCATTATTATCATTATTATTATTATTATTATTATAAAAATGACCGAGCCATTGATTGAGCCACCTGTGCTGAAGCATGGACTGATTGCTACAGAATTTAAAATGTATTAATTGGTATGTGTCTGAGCTGAATTCTACCATCAATTGCTACAGAATTTAAAATGTAATCAGTATGTCTGTGAGAGTTGATTAGGCAACCCCCTCCCATAATTGTTAGTCAAGTGGCTGTGTTTTAGAGTATGTAAGACCATACATCTAGACTGTGAAGCCTTGATGGTTGTGTCGCATTTAAAGTGTGTGGCGGAGTTAATTTTGGAGTTGAAATTGGAGGTGAAGATTTGAGGAAGATATGGACTCTGCACAACAACTTTACAACTGTGAGAAATTAACTTTCCAAAAGCTGTGATTCTTTGTACTCTTTCTATCCTCCGGTACCTGGGAAGTCTCTCCGCCTGCATCTCACTATGCCCTCCCAATTGCTTTTTCTGTTTACTGTTTCCTCACTCCTTTGTGAATGTCTCTGTTCTCTCCAACTTTTCCACTCCCCACTGCACCATTATTTATACACCTCTCTCCCAACAACTTCTTTACCCCTCAATAAAAAAAAAAACACCCCCACAAATTCTCTATTCACACCCTCCTGCTGCTGTGAATCTCCCTTAAGCCTGAAGCCAGACATACACACGATTTAACCCATGTCACCCTGCCATCTCTTCCCCTGTAAATTGTGTTAACCCTCTCATTTTAATACTGACTAACCTTAAAACTTGCCCCACAAATCAAGCATCCCAATAGCCTGCACTCATGGTTACTGTCCCACACTCAGTCACTCCTACCACCCATTGTGACCAAGCACTGCCATCTACAACACTTATTCCCTCACCTGCTGTCTCTGTAAGTTCCCCATCTAACCTCTTAGATTGTACGCTCTTTGGGGCAGAAATTTCCTATTGTTTGATTTTGCTGCACTTATTGTATTATTATAATTCCCTGTACATGCATACCCCGCATTAACGTACGCAACAGGACCGGAGCATGTATATAAAGCGAAAATGTACTTAAAGTGAAGCACTGCTTTTTCCCCACTTATCGATGCATGTACTGTACTGCAATCGTCATATACGTGCATAACTGATGTAAATAACGCATGTGTAACAGGCTCTATAGTCTCCCCGCTTGCGCACAGCTTCGGTACAGGTAGGGAGCCGGTATTGCTGTTCAGGACGTGCTGACAGGCGCATGCGCGAGCTGCCGTTTTCCTATTGGGCGATATGTACTTACTCGCGAGTGTACTTAAAGTGAGTGTCCTTAAAGCAGGGTATGCCCGTACTGTATTCTTTGTGAAGCGCTGAGTACACTTTTGGCGGTATATAAATAAAGACATACAATACAATTGAGCCGCCTTGCTGAAGCAGGGATATCATTAACACCTGGCCTGTTGGTGGCTCGTGAAGACTGTTTGGCCAGCCCCGGTACAGATCATAGTGATGACTGGGACCGCAAGCCTTCAGTCTGCCCCATTATAGACTGTTTATTTTGTCCTAGCAAGTTCCCCCAAGCATGGGGCTTTCATACACAGCACTGTGATTGGCTGACACATTTGTCATGGATACACTGAACCTGGCACCTCTCTTACCCTCTCAGAATAATGCATTAAAGGGGCAGGCGTGATCGAAGTATGCCGACATGATACATGTAGCAGAGAGCTTGGACAAATAAATTAATGAAACTGAACAATAATGTTCTTACATTTTTCAGTTTCCATTGAAGCCAATGTTTTGGAGGGTTATATGTTGGGTGGGTTTTATCTTACTAATTGGTGGTGATGAGGCTGTTTGGCAGTATTGCTAAACTCCAGTCCTCATGCCGCGCCCCGCCTCTCCCCCCCCTGCCCCAACAGGTCAGGATTTCAGGATATCCCAGCTTCAGCTCGGGTGGCTCAATCAGAGGCTCAATCGAAGACCTGTGCTAAGGCAGGGACTGATTGCGCCTCCTGTGCTGAAGCTGGGTTATCCTGAAAACCTGTTGGGGACTGGAGTTGAGCACCCCTGCTGTAAGTCATAGACAAAGTATTACCTTTCCTCTGTCATTTATTTGCCAAGTAATTCGGGCACCATGCCATCATTAGTAAAATGGACAAACACAAATATCTGATACGCTGGAATCCAGTGTTCAAGAGAGATCTGAATCTTTCTAAGGAAGCTAATTACACTAATAAGTTTGTTTGTTTGTTTTTGACCCGCTGCGTTCAACTGCGCCCTTAGAATACTCTGCTCAACCCGAGCCCCAGTGGCTGAGCTGACATCATTTGGAGGTGGAAGTTGAGATTTGTCAGAGCGGTGAAAGCCAAGTTGCCCACTTAAGAATGAAACAATCTTCAGCATGTATAGATCAAAGTGCACATTTCATGGAGCATGGCCTAACATGTTTGGGACATAACTGGTCCTTTTTAATGAGCTCTTCCGATTGTTTCGTTCATCCGCAGTGCTTGAGGGACTTAACTTACGTTTCAATTTCACATACACATTGTGTCGCCTTCGCCGAGACAGTAATGTCATTTATTAGGGTTATTATCTCATTGCCTTCGCAGGGTAAGTGTCTCCAATTCCAAGAAGCTTGGACGGTGTAGGGATTTCATGGCAAGCGGTCTATTCGTGTCGGAAGACCATAACACAAACCCTTTAACCAATAGGTGGCCAACTCCAGGTGAAAGCTGATGAGAGAAAGTTTGAGATGAGTTAAGTAATGGTGATTGCTTTGGGTCATTGCAAATGCAATTAGCATTGTGCGGAGGGGCCTTTAAATTGAAGTCCCAACAATTGCAGTAGTTGTACTTGTTCTATACTACTAAGCCCATCTGGCTATAGGAGCCACCTTCTGCTTGACAGTAAGATAGCTCAAGCACTCACAATATGTGATATGGTCCTATATGTGGAACCTTTCACAAGGCTGAGAGGTCTTTATCTGGGTTCTGTGCATCATTCCTGGTACATCTATACATTGGTTCAGTTATAGTTTCATCTTTACTCGCTAAGCAACTTAACTAAAACTTTATGGAAATAAAGTTTTAAAATCAGCAGGATAATATATTCAATAATTTTCTGCAGTTCCATTTATTACATTCACAATTGCCCATCTCTGATCATTAACAGCAAGTTATATTACAGATATTGTAATAAGCTTGTGGTCTAATTTATTTTTCTTCCCCCCCCTGCCCCCCCCCGCCCCCCCCCCCCCCCCCGATCTGGCACCTTTTGGAGAACTGGTTGAGGAGACTGGCATACTCTGTCAGGGTGGTCCATTCCAGTCCTCAAGGGCCACCACCAGGTCAAGTTTTAAGTATATCCCTGCTTCAGCACAGGTGGCTCAGTCGTTCATTGAGCCACCTGTGCTCAAGCAGGGATATCCTTAAAACCTGAGGTGTTGGTGTCCCTTGAGGACACAAGTTGCCCACGCTGACCTAAATCTTAGAGACATTGTAAAGAAAGAGGTTTGTTTTGAATCTCTGCCAACAAGTTTGAGAAGCAAAGTAATGTTTAGCACCCAATTGTTATTTTGAATTTCTCCTTAGAGCTCATGTTATGCTCCTTAAATCACAAGCATACTTTGTTACTTCAGAAATACATCCACTTTGTATTTCTAGCTTCAACATGTATCTACGTTGAATGCAATAAAATCTCTCTGAAGGGCAGCACCATAAAATAGAAATACACGGGTAACTCTAAATGTATGCTTAATTTAAGATGGTAACACTAATGACACACATTTTGTTCATAGCAAGGTATAGAAATTTGATCATTTACAGCGCGGCTTATTTTAAAACACACATTTTCATAAGTGACCAAATAACAAGCGTTTTCCTGATTCCTACAGTGTTCTAATGCTGGGGTCCTGAAGACCCCCGAACAGGTCCAGGTTTTAAGGTTATCCCAGATTCAGCACAGGTGACTCGATCAGTGGCTCCGTTCGATTGAGCCACCTGTGCTGAAGCTGGGATAACCTTAAAACCTGACCTGTTGAGGGAGGGGGACTGGAATTGAGACCCCCTGTTCTAATGCACACTGAGAAAACAGCCACAATGCTGCATATTTCATGAGCATTTTCCTTTCTGTGGCTGCACCCTTCACAGTAGCCACTATAGTATTTTTAAGTGGCATGGGCTGTTTCTTTGGCAGCCTTCAAAATAAAAAAGGACTCTGACTCGTAAACCCCCATCTCTACTTCACCAGGTGCTCGCAGCTACACGCATGAAATTAGATCATTTGCTATTTTCTTGTGTGTTTTATTCCCGGGAATATAAAGCATATTCATCTGTCCACAGCTGATAAAACTGGACTTTTTTTTTTCTTTTCTTTTTTTACGCTCTTTCAACAAATGTAACAGGAATCGACCAGAGATACCGTTTCCATGACACTCTGCCACTCTTATCCATCTCTAAGTAAGATGAAAGGCTAACACAATCTTTTGATAGCATGCAGCTAATTGGACTGCCTGATAGTGCGAGGGTTTTGTTTTGTTCAGTGTGAAATATGGGCAAAAACAGCTGTAGGTAGCCTATTGTATTATCCCAGATAAAACATTCCAAGGACAGGGAAATCTAATACCATCTAATCTAGGCAAATAGGATTGTGTTGGAGGCATATTTATCTTGTAACCTGATATTTGAGAGGTATTTCTGCATTAAAAACCAAAATAAAAAGTGGACACTAATGTTCAAGTTGTGGAAGAGGTGGTGCTTGAAAACCTTGATTTCTCTTCAGTTCTTCTTGGATATCATAATATCTGTATTTAATCACAAAGCCCACATTCCAGTTGTTTGTAGGGGAGGAAATGCCAGCGATTTGCTTTATTTCTGTTCAGCAGGCATAAATCTCTGCAGTAAAGCGCATTTAAACATCAGAATCTCTGGGACCACTTAAATTGTGCCCTAACCCTGCTTTATTGCTACAGGAACCTACAGCGAAGGTTGTGTAACCCGCCAAGTGCCAGGGTCGCCAGCAACATCTTTCTGGGGCGATGCCTTAGAGGATTTCCTAGTGCCTAAGGGTTAATTGATGAAGGAACTTGTCCGATTGCTCTGATCTGGGTTATGAACCAGTTCTTAGAACGTACACCATCACCGCAGTCTGTTTTAGAAACTGTTATTTCCTTTTGGAACGTATTCACGAGCTCCACACACACACCATGTAATGACTGATATTTTACTTTTGGAGGACACCATTATTCTTTTCCTGTATTTCATTGATTTTAATACGAATAGTCGGCAAAATGTCTAAAACAATGTTACAAGAAATGATGACGTATGGCTTGGGTTCCACAGAGCTAGAAGAAATTTTGGAAGGGTGCCAACCTACAGTTGTGTGAAAAAGAAAGTACGCCCTCTTTGAATTCTATGGTTTTACATATCAGGACATAATAACAATCATCTGTTCCTTAGCAGGTCTTAAAATGGGGTAAATACAACCTCAGATGAACAACAACACGTGACATATTACACCATGTCATGATTTATTTAACAAAAATAAAGCCACTGGTTGTGATAGGTTAGAGCAAATCCACTGGTTTGTGCATAAGGATTCAGGTTGGATGGAATATCCCACTTGGATAACTCGCCTTTTGAATGGGGCACTTCTATTAATGCAGGACAGAGTCCTACAAATATTCAGCTAGGACGCCCTGATGTCGAGTAGGGAAAAGGTCTTGGTGGACTGTAGGTTGCAATCACCTAGAATCATAAGGGTGCTGGCCCTAGTGAGACTGTGAATGTTACCGGAGAAATACAAGTTTACAAGATGTGTAACGGAAATCGCCATCTGTTGGCTACAGGCCTTAGGGGGTTATTTATTAAGCTGGAACAGGGCTGAGCGAGACACGATCACACGGAAACTCCCATTAAAGCTGATAGAGCTTTGCTTCACGATAGTCCCCTGATTAGGCATGATCACAATTTCATTATTAAACCTAATTAGGGCCTTCATTTCTATTTCTGCATATGCTATAAAAAAAAAAGTGAACGTTCGCGCCTTTTTACACAGACGTCGCCATTGAAGCTTTGGCGTATATAAGATTACCTCCTAATTGCAATGTGATCAATGTGTGAGATTTAACCGTTAGATATATGGACGTAGTAAAGGCGTGCTCCACTCCAGTCCTCAAGGGCCCCCAACAGGTCAGGTTTTGAGGATATCCCAGCTTCAGCACAGGTACCTGTGCTGAAGCTGGGATAACCATAAAATCTGACCTGTAGTGGGGGGGGAGGGGGTGCTTGAGGACTGGAGTTGAGCCCCACTGACATAATGTATCAAAGCGAATTTCATCCCATACTTGGCCTGCTTCCCTATTGGTATATTTTCTTTATTTTTGGGGTGGAGGGGGGATTCCAGGTCATTACTATTCCTCATAACTATTACTACATTTTTTTTTTCCTTTTTGGTATTTGAAGCAAAGCCTTCTGGGTAAAGGTGCCACTACTCACCTTTCTGGTGAAGTTACAGAAATCCACAGGAAACCCCCAGGAATCTTCCTCGGTTTGATGGAATGACACACGCCTGAGGAAGAGCCCTGGCTGGCGCTGACAGCTCCCAGTTCTAAACGTCAGCCAACGGACAGACTCGTTTTTTACTTAAGTGAAATGTCACCTCCATTAGCTCGGTTTCAGAGAACGGAGTGGTTTGGGTTTTTCTTTCTTTCTTCTAAACGCCTCATGTTGACGTTATGGACCATACAGGCTCTTCGCATGGATCTTTTTATTAGGCAACAGCTGTAGATCTGTTGACTGAATGTGCCAGTTCTTCCTTTCAGTTGGAGCTGGGGGGACTGCTTGTTAGCTCCCCGATCGCCTGTGAAAGAGGATCATGTAAAATGAATGTATGAAGAAAGGGCCTGCAACGTGACACTGTGGGAATGCAGGTGGTCTGAAGTGATGTACAGAAATCTAAACCAACAGGCCAAGCCCTCTGAGTTCAGTGGGGAAGTGCCCACTCTCTGGGCTTTGGAAGGCCTTCTGGCCTACGGAGTTTTTTTTAATAAATTTAAACTACATCTAAATTGTCAAGATCCTCTCTCCCCCTCCCCCCCTTCTCTCTGCTTTATTGGGTCAAAGGGACATCACCGACAGTTCAAGCCACAAACAGTTTGGTATCCTCTTCCACTGAGTGAGATATGAGACGCCATAGTTCAGGGGTCTCAAACTCCATCCTCAAGGGCCATCCACTGGATATCTCTTATGGATATCCCTGCTTCAGCACAGGTGGCTCAGAGACCACTGATTGAGCCAGCTGTGCTGAATCAGGGATATCCGTAAAAGGTGGCCCTTGAGGCCGGAGTTTGAGACCCCTGCTGTATTTGAGTGTGTGTTTGTGATAAAGTGCATCACATGTGAGCTGTTAATGTGCTTCTTGATATGTGTTTGGTCTTTCTGTGCAATCCTTCCATAGGAATTATCCCCTTAACAGTTACTTGAAAGCCGAGAGTTTGCTGAGAGGACCTGCTGCTTATTAATGCTATGGGAAATACAGACCAGATTTGGTGTAGGAACTGGTAAAGGAGCAATCCATGGGGCTATTTTGTGTGATATATATAAATATATATATATATATATATATATATATATATATATATATATATATATATATATATATATATATATATATATATTTGAAGCAGGGAGTCTCCAGAGCTGAACCCCATTAATTTCAGCTCCGGGGACCCCCTGCTTCCAGATATACAGAGGTATGGCGTGCCGGTAACAGCTCCGACTTGGGGATTAAACCTCCCACAAGCCAGTAGGAAGCCAAACCGGATGACATCCCGGCTTCCTATCCTTCTCTGAAGGTCCCTCGAGACAGAGACCAAAGCGTCGGTACTTTAGATTGTAAGCGCTCACGAATACGGCCCTTGTTACCTTTTTGGATCTGTTTTGCACGTCTTTGTCCTTATTGGCTGCGTGATTCTGTTTATGTAATTTGTATCTCTTTGTACCGCACTGCGGAATATGCTGGCGCTTGACAAATCACTTTTTGGGTTTTTACACTTGCGTGCCTGTACTTTTTCCCCTTTCTTTCATGTGTATTCTCCCATGTTTTTGGGAAGCTCGAGTGCAGCATTATTACATCCAGATGCTGGGCCTTCTGATGTATTTTTAGTCACTTTTACCATCATTAGTTGAAACAAACGAAGCAAAAACACAGATTTAAATTTTTATTTTTTTTCAATTGTTTTCAGAATAATAAATTATTTAACGGCTGTGTAAAAAAGGCCAAAAAAATAACATTGAGTATAAAATGTGATGCTTTCATTAGTGACTATTATGCCAATCAAACCCTTATATGAATCCAGGTGTAATTAGCCACATTCTAGTGTCCAAACGTTTCTTGTCGTGGTCTCACCCAATCATGAAGATATGTGGATGTCAAAAGAAAAACATGTGGAGCACCAATGGTGCATTACAGATATCTCCATTAGTATCAAAGGTAATCTGGATTAAACAAATGCTGACCTGTGCAGTGTGGCATTCGAGAAGCTCCCAGGGGATACAATTTATTCACATATATAAAATACAATAAAATGCTGCTTAAGCTACAAAGCTTGGAAATGGGCTAGAATGTAATAGCCCCAAAAGATCCTAATGGAGTCTACTTCTCCAAGTGAAAGTTAAAACTGGAATCCTACTCGCGACCAGCCTTGAGGACTTGTGCTTGTAAGTAAGAACCACTGTAAGTGCGTACTCCCCGGCTGTCTCTCCACATGTAGCAGTGACGGTACACAGCGGCGGCGTATGGCAGCGTGCAGAGGCTGGTGCCAGCGTTTTGGGATTACCACTGCTACAGCTCCTATCTGCTGTGATGTGGCGAATTATACCTGGCTTCATCTAAGGGTTTATTGGCATAATAGACTCTTTTTTTTATGATTCATCATTGGCGCCATATAGGTCATTTGCATATCCAAGTCCTTTCTGGTTTTGGGGGTTAATAAACACGCGCAAGGCCTCTGCAACCTCTACTTATTGAGATTCAGCCAGCTTCAGGACGTGTGACCATGGCAACCCGGCGTCAAATGATGTCATGTAACGTCACGGTTGCCATGGTAATGTGACATCATGACCGAGGTAATGGGGGGGGGGGTGCAACAATGGAGGAGAGCAGGCAGGGGGTTTGTGCACCCCTGTGCAAGAGCCATCCTCTGCAGTTCAAGCAGGAGGCTTTTCTACCTGTATGCTGAGCCAGGTGGAGACTGGTTGATTGTCTGTAGCTGTAATTAACCAGCTCCCTGCTGGACTCATCCGACCAATACAGGCTTTCTGTTGAAGCCCTTTTAGACCAAGGTTAAGGCCCTGTCGCATGGACCGCAGGAGAATTTATTATATTTAACTATATCATGTGGTAAGTTGGATGTAGCACTGGGGCAGCGGAGTCCAATAGATTCGCCACGTGGCGAATAGGAGAATGTATTGTGCCCAGGGGGCAGGGCCGTCAACGGATGTCCCAGCGATTGCGGGTGGCCTCTGTTGCATGCCGGGCCCCAGCTCTTTCCCCCGCCCCCCCTCCCCGCAGCAGACCTCTCTTTTCTGCTTGCGGCCTGACTTCCGGTGTATGCCGCACCACCACCATCCAGTCTGCCCTTGTTCCGCCCGGCCTCCTGTCTGTGTGCAGTGGTACAGTCCGGAGTGCATCCCGTTGCCATGGCAGCAGGGCCCGGTCTCTCACACAGCGGCAGCATGGCTTGAACTCTACCTTGGCACTGACAGTGTGCGCCGCCTCCTGTTGCAGGTAGAGTCTGCATTGCCCAGTCCGTGTCACCCGGTGCATCCTGGCGTTATTCGTCCTGAACACTACAAGTGCACCATCGGCAGAGTCAGCTGTGACACCACTGTGTGTGGGTGTGTGTTATATGTATTGGGAGTTATTGTGTATTGGGGTGTTGCATGTATTGGGGTGGAGAGTGTTATTGTGTATTTGGGTGGGGGTTGGCGGGGGGTTACTTGTATTTGGAGTTTTTCATTTTTGTATAATATAATATGGCGAATATGGAAAGAAGGCAACGACAAGTGTGGCGCGCTTTGAACCCTATTGGACACCATTGCACTAGGGCTTTTTGTCTTTCGTTTTAGAAAGATCCCATTAAAATATTTGACATCTCTTTCTTTACCAAAGACAAAAATACTAGAGGATTTCACAGTGAAGTATTGAGTAGGAGTCTTGAGTATGAGTAGATACTGAGGACCCCTGACAGTATTGGCGGTAGAATGTTTGGAAACTTTAGAAAACAACCTGAGATGCCAATCTTGAAAATAAATATCCGGTGCCCAGAAATTGCACTTACAAGTGTTACAAGGGGCATCAAATGATGTCAAGTGGTGGTACAAAAACAGTACTGTCATCAATATTAGGATTTAATTACAAAGCTATTACCTTGCTCGGACTTAGGGCCTCATGCAGAGAGCATAGAATTTTAAAAATGGCGAATTTCATAAAAAGTAGCTTTTTTGGAGAGTTTTATTCTCCATATGCAGAAAAGTGCGAATTCTGCTATGTTTAACATGGATGCGTGTGGCGAGTTTAAATTGGCGAGATGCGCGCTTCAGAAACGTGTAAAAACAAATTCGCGCCTTTTTTTTCCCCTTTAATATAGGCGGCGAGCGCCATCTTGCCATATTTTCGTGGCGCGGCAAAAATGCGAAAATCGCGCCTTTTTTTGGCGCGAACAGCCGCTACTTGCCGTTCGCACCTCTCTGCATTCGGAGAGTTTTAAAAATGGCGCGATTGAGGTTCTCGCCAGCCGCGAGGCGAGTTTTAAACATAGAAATAAAAAAATGGCGCGTTTTTCGCAACTCGCCATTTTATGCCGTTTTCTGAGGGAAATTGAACAAAAAATGGCGAGTTTTGAAATAACGATGCTCTCTGCATGAGGCCCTAAATCCTTGACCGCATTGAGAAGGACATTTGTCAGGTGGTGAATATCCATGCCTACAATCTTTGTGACACCGAAGAATCGTTTAATAATGCTTTGTGTCCAAAAAGAGACCCATATTTTTCAAACGTGGTGTAATTGTAAGGTTGTTAGATGGCTTGCTGGTTTCACATTGACACTGTGCAGAACATACAAACCAGGTTACTTTTCCCATTACTGTGAGAGAGGTCCGTTGAGCAGAATCGAAATATTGGTGAATAAACCCAGATTTTATACAATGTAAAATGGAGTACTGCTCTTAATCTTAATCCGTGCAAACCAAACACATTTTTGTTGTGTTTAGTGTTTTTCTTCCGGGTTTAGAATGTTTCCGTTTGTGTAAGATATTAGTATTGGGCGAGTGGTGGCATGTTTCAGGCATCTTATGAAATAAATGTCATTAAGAAGACTATTAATATCTTTACTTGAGGAGAAGCTCGCCGAGTTAACAGGATCTATTAATCAAGGCCCCAAAATGTGCGTCTTGACACCAACAAATAAGCAGAAAATTGTCTCTAATATCTGCATCCAATTAGACAAAAAACAACTTTTATAGATTCCCGATATGCAATAATTATTCATGAAGATTTGCACTGCAGGAGGATGGAGACTGGAAATATTGTACATTGTATTTGGGTGTACTTAATATCTGTTGGAAAATGTAAGGAAAACAAAAACTTGTTAATCTGGTTTCTGATGCAGCCTAAGGCTGAGCGCTGACCCGTGCTGACGCTTGTCAGTGAGCCCCTGCAGCCGCAATGAGAGCGGCTTTAGCAGGGGCTCGCGCAGGCGTGCCGAGGCGTAGGTCTTAATTTTTTTTCGTTTCGGCGCTCACAGGAGCGCAGGGCCTGTCACGTGAGCAGTTCGCCCAATGAGGGCGAACCAGCTTCGTGACGTCACTGGCCCGCCCCCCAGATGGCGCGCGAACTAAGGCCAGGGAAAGCACCCGCTTTCCCTCAGCGCGCCTCCGCACAGCTGCAGTTACCATGGACTCAGCCTAAGAAATAGGTAGAAATTACCATCCAAATAGTGTTTATATGTAATTTAATGTAATCTGATGGACTCCAGGCAACTCGCGACGGGGAGGCGTGGTGGGGGCACGCCCATGACATCACGCGGCTGGTTCACCCTCATTGGCTGAACCGCCGCTGTGATGTGGCAAACGCACGGCCGCCGCGCCAAAAGACAAATTTATTGTCTTTTAGCAAATGTGGTCTCGCATCGCGCTTCCTGCAGGTGCGCGCAGGTAGTTACTGGGGCCGGCCCCGTAGAGGTCTGTACTGTGTGTGCGCCGTAGCGAGCAGTGGGGTCTGAGCCACAGGTACAGTAGGGGGTGGGGGGTGGTGGCGTATGTGTTTGCGTAGTAAGAAGGTAACGACTTGAGGCGACAGGAACTTAAACCAGGGGAGGAAGATGAAAAGAGTAACTTCCAGAAAGGACTATAAGTGCTTTTAAAGTGGTCCTGGAAAAAGCTATACACAGAGGCTGTTGTGGGGGAAGGGACAAGCAGTTAATCAGTTACAGGCATTGTCTCCCTGTCTGCAAGCCTCCTGGAACCGTTTAATTGAAACCTCTTGTAGACACGGCCTTTGTTGAGAGTAAAGTCATATATAATCACATTTCTGTTGCTGTACGCTTATTTTTCTCCTACAGTGATGATTTCTGCTTTTATTGCTAATATTTTGGGTAAAAAAAAAAAAAAACAGCTGCGGTTTTCTCTCCGATGTAATATGAATATATGTGTATTATTTTGAATAGCGCCAACTGGATACAGGTAGTCCTCACGATCCAACGTTTCACTTTACAATGAATGGCATATCCAACCCTTTACAATGCAACCCTAAGGGACGTTTTTTCGACGCCTGAATGCGTTATCCAACACTCACCGCCAGTGATTAACATGGGACTCACTTTACAATGGTTTCTGTCAGGATAAGTGCATCAATGCATATATGTAACATGGGGAGAAAGGAGCCCCTTTGCCAAAGAGCTTACAATCGAATCAGCATGTGGGGAGACGAGCAAAAACAGTGGGACTACGTTTCACTGCATTGGTTATGTGCGTATGAGAGCATACTGTAGTGTGATATACAGTATGATTATTCATGTGTGTGTTTATAAATGGATGTTCAGATTTTAAAGAAGCATTGACAAGATAAACAAAATATTGAATAATCTTAAGCGTGTGTTTTACCCCAGAAATGTTTTGGCGTTTACCTGATGATCAGCAGTTAGTTGGTTAATATAAAAGCATTAGTTTCATGCATTCTTTTTAATGTCATTAGTTAGGCTTACACTAATGGGGTATTCTGTTTCCTGGAATAGTCCCTAATGAAAGCGTTTATGCCAATGTTCAGTCTTTGCCTCTCAAGTGACCATACATTTCAGGGATGTTCTTGGTTAAGCTAAATGATGCTCTTGAGATTGATCAAATATGTTATGACAAAGCTTAAAACCAGCAAAGATGATAACCAAGAAACGTATCCTATTTGAATGCATACCTCTCTCTTCTTAATGTTCAGGTACATCTGCTTTTCTAGGTCCATGTCATACTGTTCCCTTTTGGTCTTAAAGGAGCAAACCATGCAGTTTCCTACAAGTGTTTTAGTTTATTTTTTTAAATAAATCTGTTCTGTAGTATTAGATAATGCTGCTTTAAAAAAAATACAACTCTTAATGCCATTTTTAATGAGTTTTAATATACTGAGAATCCTTTGATTTCTATAGCAGGCGTTTAGCACACTTCCCCGATAGTTGAAGATCTTTGCAACACTTTCCTGTTTTTGATAATTTGTTGCCAATATTCCCAGCAGTTTGAGCTGCAAATTGTAACAATAGATAATGTTATCTTAGTAATATAAGAATACATTGTAGCTGCTGAGTTACACTGACTGAGGGATTGATTGAAACTGAAAGGGAGCCATTTAGTGAGTAGGATCTTTGCTGATCGATCATGGGAGAACTAATCAATCAGCAATTTAGGTAATTCGTTTTCAATAATTGTAATCAAAGGCTGCATATATTAAATACAATTTTTTTAAAGTGCAGCTTTGGACTGCCTCTTTAAAAATTCAGTATTCAAACAATTGCATAATTTATTTTAATTCTCTCCCTACATCACATCAGAATCGTGACATACAAAATAAAGACACATTATAACTTGCAATCCAAGAAGAACAAGTAGGGTTAGATGTTCCATTAGATACTATGTATTTTTTCTATTAAGCTTTCATGTTCAGATTAGTGAAACTATGAAACATAATTGTACATTATTGCAGTGATTGTATTCACTTTATTACAAATCTCAAATCTCCGTTTTCATGCATCTTACTGCTGTAGTAATAAAATGAGCCTAATGTGATAACAGGGAGAAAATTACATGGTAAAACAAAAACCCTTTACTTCCCTGTTACAGAAGATTGGAGATACAGATTATCACATCCATGCAGATCTGTGAATTAAAGCGTTTTAATAAAATACTAGCAATAACTTTTTGTTTAATAATTATTTCCTGTGATCCCTGCTGCTTGGGAGCGTCTTGCCTCTCGCTTTTAATTTTTAATTAAAGTTGTAACGTGGGCAAAGGAAGTGGATGAAAACGCCTCACAATTGGCTTCTCACTTCAATGGACAAGTACAGAGTAGCATTTTAACGTGTCTTTGGGGAAGAATTCCTTTGGTAGACAAATGCATAACAGGTGAATTTCCCTGCTGAATATGTGTGTGCTCCATGAAATAATGGTCCAAACTCTTAGAGGAGCAGTTCTCTGGACTCCTTTGACATGCATAGGAAGCAGGTCACCCCCAGAGATGAAAAGCATTTCACTGTTCAGTGTGATAGACTTCTGGTTGAAGCATTATCTGTCTTCAAAGACAGAAGAAATACTCTATATCTGTTTTACTTCCCTCTACATCACTGGTGACTTCCCTTGCCAGAGGAGAGGGTGAGGTGGGGTGTAGGAGAAAGATCAGCAGAGAGGGATGTTATATAGGGCAATAGGAGGGGTTATATGGGGCAATGGGAGGAGTTATAGGGAGGGGTTATATGGGGCAATGGGAGGGGTTATATGGGGCAATGGGAGGAGTTATAGGGAGGGGTTATATGGGGCAATGGGAGGCATTATATGGAGGCAATTAGATTGTAAGCTCCTCGGAGCAGGGACTCCTCTACCGAAATGTTACTTTTATGACTGAACACTTATTCCCATTATGTGTTATTTGTATTATTTGTTATTTATATGACTGTCACATGTATTACTGCTGTGAAGCGCTATGTACATTAATGGCGCTATATAAATAAAGACATACATACGAGGGGTTATATGAGGCAAAGGGAGGGGATATATGGGGCAATAGATTACGTTTGGCCCTTATAGGGACTGAAATGTGGCCCTTGTAACTCATGTTGCCCACCACTGGTCTATATCTTTTAAGCATGCACTATGTCCTGCATATCAGCACGGGGGGGGGGGGGGGGGAATGAAGAGAGAAACAATGCTCGACCAGCAAGAAATGACGTTTTAATCTCTCACTTTGCATTCAGATTCTTTTCATTTGCTGGAAGGCATTACATTACTTTGTGTGTATTTTTTTTTTTAAAGGCAGCCTCTGCACAAAGAGGTTTTAAATGAATCCTGTCCTGTGCAGGCTGCTTTATCTAACCTGATAGCTACTTTTCAAGTAGTTTCCATAAAACTGTGCTGTGCTGTCAGTCTTTGCTTATGCTGCGGGGTTCTGCAGTTATTTGCTTTAAGCCAGAGGTTCTCACCCCCAGTCCTAAAGACCCCCCTCCCCCACCAACAGGTCAGGTTTTCAGGATATCCCTGCTTCAGCACAGGTGGCTCCATACTGCGCGTGGGTAGGCGCAATGCATGCAAAGACAAAAATTTTTTTGTCTCTGTCGCGCGATTGGCCGGTCACGTGCGCGGTCCAGCCAATGAGGATGAACCGTGCACGTGATGTCACGGAACCTACCCCCCACCCTCACCCATCGCATAACGATGCAGACCAGGAATCGCGCCTGCTGCAAGCGAGCGCCACATCACGGCGCTCCGTCGCATGCACGCCGTCAACATGAACGAGGCCTTAGTCTTCGATTGAGCCATCTATGCTGAAGCAGGGATAACGTGAAAACCTGACCTGTTGAGGACTGGAGAGGAGAGCCCCTGCTGTAAGCATTATATAGCAACATACGAGGTGGGTAATGTAAATCTATCACTTGGGAGTGTTTATAACGTCATCTCTACTCCGCGGAAACGTTTACCTGCGACACTTCTTCTCTGAAGCGGGTTCTGTAATTGAAATTATTACAAATATTTTCAGGTGCCGCCGACATTACTAATTCTGGTTTGCTAGGCTTCCTGCTAATGAATATTTTATGCCAAGTGAATCTTCAAAAAATTAAATATTGATGAGTATGAAAACGTTGCAGTACTGGGGAAACTGATTTAAATTTTTTCCAGGTGTCAAATACATATAATTTGCATTTTCTACTTTTGGTTTATCAACCAGTATTTATAGTGTAATAAATATAGTGTGTATGAAAGGCTAAATTGAAGCCGCTATTAAAAATGAGTGTTCTTTGCCATGAAATGTAATCTATTAAAACTCGTATGGATTTAAATCAATGTATTGAAATTGTAAAATGTACTTACAAGTTGTTTTAGGTGTTGGAATTGTACACGGATTGATATTAATTAGCTTGCAGTAAAAAACAATCAAAGCAAAACTTGCTGTTAACTGTTTTAATGTCTTCATTTGGTATGGCATAAAATATTGTATTTTAGAGCCGCGGGTGGCAAAAATATTAAATAGCACCAGCGTTTTGTTAGGAGAGGGGCGCGCATTACGGTTACCCCACTGCCCCTCCCCACCCGTTGTCGTCTGTGTCACCGTGTGTATCTGTGACACACTGAGACACACTCTCGCACACACTGAGACACACTCTCTCGCACACACTGAGACACTCTCGCACACACACTGAGACACTGTGTCGCACACACACTGAGACACTGTGTCGCACAGACACTGAGACACTCTGTGTCGCACACACACTGAGACACTCTGTGTCGCACACACACTGAGAGATTTGCACTGAGACACTCACGACAGGGAGGCGTGGCTGTGACATCAAGCGAGCTGTTTGCGCCCCATTGACTGAACTGCGCACGTGACCCGGCCATTGCACGGCAAAGACAAATGTAATTTGTTTGGCGTAGACTCGCTCGGTCGCGCGCTCTGTGGCCTGCCTCATACAGATATGGCCTTGTGTTCGCCGCGTGCACGCACTATAATCGCAGCCATAGGCCGTGATAAAATGGTAAACTTCTGGTAAATCACAACCCAAGGCACGTTGCTTAACAAGTGTCAGATCCCCACCAGGCTTGCCAGTGGCGGGCGTGCTGTTTGGACTTCTCTACACTGCAGGAGCCGAACCATAAAAACAGCAATGTCAATAACCTGGATACAAACCTGATTGGGAAAGCCAGGAAAATGTTTCCTCCTCTACTCTGTCTTCAATGTACATATTAATTAAAAGCTTGGCAAGGGCAGAAGTAACGATCTAAAGAAAGTGTTGTTTGCAACGTGCTGCAAGCCCGGGCAAACTTTCCAGGCGTCACTATAGTTGGTACCGACTCGTACGTCCGACCGTTTTTTTTACTCCGATTCCATTTAGGGACTTTAATTCTGTCAGGGGGGGAATCAAAGGTGTGTTCAGAATACAGGTGTATGCGAGAAATGTACTTCTTTCATCCTACTTAATGATCACTTATTTTACTTTGAAAAACGGCTTCTTTTACATAGTGATAAACCTATAATTGGTAAAGGAGGCCTACGGCAGTTAAGGGATTAATCAATATACACCACAATTTTACATCTTTACATTTTCACCCCCGGGAAGCCACTGTTCCCAGGATACATACCAGTAACAACCTCCCCCCCCCCCCCCCCCGGGGAAATAACATGGAGGATTAACTCTCCAATAGGAAGCGCGACTTCCTCCATTTTTAAATATGTGGAAGTACCGGCCCTACTTTCGCCAGCATGGACCCGGGATTCTGATCCATATGTGGGGGGAGGGGGTGGATTGCACCCGTAAAAAGTGAATATTTTGTCCGTGGTAAAATAGTGACGCTTTATAGCAGGGGTCTCCAAACTCGGTCCTCAAGGGCCACCAACAGGGCAGCTTTTCATTATATCCCTGCTTCAGCACAGGTGGCTCAATTGAAGACTGAGACACTGATTGAGCCACCTGTGCTAAAGCAGGGATATCCATAAACCTGGCCTGTTGGTGGCCCTTGAGGAACCGAGTCTGGAGACCCCCTGCTTTAGAGGAACCAGCAAGAGCCGCAGAGAGTGGAAGAACTCGGTGAGACCCGGATCAGATGTGATGGACCGCAAGGTGACCTCTGACGCCAACATCGAGACCGCAAGGTGACCTCTGACCCAACATCGAGACCGCAATGTGACCTCTGATACGTGAGAAGGGAGATTCTCCCCTGTGCTGCACCGACAGATCCTTTGAAAAGATTAATTTCAATGCTGTACTCCAGCCCCACCCCAACAGGTCAGGTTTTAAGAAGATTCCAGCTTCAGCACAGGTGGCTAAATCATAGGCTTTGTCTTCGATTGAGCCACCTGAGCTGAAGTAGAGACTGATTGAGCCACCTGTGCTGAAGCAGGGATATCCTGAAAACCTGATCTGTTGTGGGGGGAGGGAGGCAGGGGCGGGCTGTAAAGAACGGATACATTTTTTTCTCTCATACGTTTTCCTATGTGATACTAGAAAAAGAAGGAGATTCACCTTCTAAATCAATGCTTATTTTCTGGCACTACATGTCAGTGCAATACTTAACCTTTTTTTTTTTTTTTTTTGCAAAATTCTAGAAATTGTTAAAAAAAAAAAACCACAAAAAAAAAACCTTCTTACACTGTATTTTTCTCGTTTTTTTTTTCCTCCAACATATTTTTCTGAGTTTATATATATTTTACGCTGTCTTTTTTCCTTTTCTTCTTTTTTACAATCAAAACGGACTACGGAAACAGTCCCTTCACTCCAGCAGCATAGATATTCAGGGATAGTTTAGAATTATATAGGGTGGCAAATATAAAGTGTTTTTTAGCGCTATATATCTTGTATATTGTCGGTATATTTTTTAAGTACTCTTTTAGCACATTCACTGGCAGAGGGGTTTCTAATCCCTTTCATGTGTTTTACAGCAGTGCTACAGTATATTCTCTTTATTTAGATCCTTCTTTTATTCCTGTTGCACATCCATGCCACTTTCTGGCGACCTGCTTGTTAGTTTGCAGGCATTCGGTGTTACGAAGGCTCCCATGCCAATTTTTCGACTGATTAATGTGAAAACAAATTAAGCACTAGGTATTATTTTTGGGGGGCTACACCTTCACCCAGACTGGCAAGTACATGCAAAACTGAAAGTGCCATTTATTACATGTCCGTGTACTGACACTGTTTCTGGTGTGTGATTATCAGGCCGGAAATACAGATTAATTCATGAGTCTACAAAGAAATTGGTTAAAATCAATGCACGTAAACTAGATCTGAATACCGTTTTACTTAATACCGGCAAATATTTAGTTCCGCTGGTGCCTTAATAAAAAATAATAATCAGAAGATGGTATCCATGCCAGGGGAACCATCTTGAATTATCCTCTCTACAAGTGTCCCCTCCCTCTCTTTCCCCAACAAACCACATCAAAAGAAATCACTGGCTATTTTAATTTAGGATTCCATCTTGTAAACATGCTCAACTTCTTTAAGTAAAAAGAAAAAAGCATGTTAATGGTTTTAATTATATAGTCTGACTTCTAAGTATGAGTTCTATTTGAACACATTTGATCGCCACAATGTTCCATCAATACATTTGTGGACCATGTGTCTCTTTTTGTGGTTGTTGTGCCAAGTTTCTGTGCCTTCTATGGGTGGCCCAAACCGAACGGCACGCTGCAGCAGAATTGTTCTGACCCAAGCACTGCACCAGGCCACAGCCGATCCCCTTTTTTCTTTTAGAATGGGAACATTTTAAGCATACTAATTTAACTGCTGCCCTGTCGGACACTTGGTCGAACAGCTTTTCTTTTTAATTCTTCCTCTTGCTAACATTTCAAGCCAAGGTGCGTTTCAAAGTCCTTTACATTTTTATTTTTTTATCTTCCATCTGTTGGACAATTCCTAATCTCTCAATGTATTTTTGTAATCCTTTATATTCCATTATATTTATCTATGCACATTCTCAGCAAAAAACAGCCGTGGTTCTTACACACCTGTTAAATATTTGGCGTGTGTGTATATATTATATATATATTATATATATACCCTCTGTACATTTTTCACATCATGTTGGCACTTGAGCGTACTTCACGATGCTTTCAAATTAGCCTTTACATGTATAATCTATAAAAGCTACCCCAAAATGATAGTTATAAAATGCACATAGAATATAAAGAAGTAAGATTTACTGGGAAAAACAGATTCATCTCGGTTGGATATGTTTTCAGCCCCTTTGCTACTGCAGCCCTAAATCAGCTCAGGTGTAAATGAATTGTTTGAAAGGTTACAAAATTAGTGACACGGTTTCAGCCTGTGTGTCATCAAAGTGGTTTAACTTCTAGATAATTTCCCTCCGGTATATAAAGATTTTCAAACTGCAACTCACATAGTGATCCAACACAGCAACCATCAAGACCAAGGAGCTTTCGATACAAGTCAGGGATAAAGTGGTAGAGATGCACAGAATAGGAGAAGGGTACAAAAAATGTTCAAAGGCGCTGATTCTCCATCTCCGCACAGGGAAGTCCATCATTAAGATGTGGAAGATGCATCATAACACCCAGATCAGGTCGCCATCCCAAATGGAGCAGCTGGGAAAGCAGGAAACCGGTTTGGGATGTCACTGTGAAGCTAACAATGACCTTGAGAGATCTGCAAAGTTCTGTCTCTGAGGTGGAAGTTACTGTTCACATATTAAGGCAAGAAAGAAGCCATTACTCAAAAAGACGTCTTAAATCACGCGTGGAGTTTGCAAAAAACATACATATGATACTGCAGACGTGGAAATGGTTTTGTGGTCAGACGAGACATAAATTGAACTTTTTGCTGTACATTCCATGCGTTGTGTCTGGTGCAAGCCCAGCACTGCACATCACCCAGTCATCACCATCCCAACTGTCAAGCATGGTGGCAACATCATGTTATGGGGATGCTTCTCTTCAGCAGCGACTGGGAAGCTCGTCAGGATAGAGGGGAGAATGGATGGTGCAAAGTACAGGCGAAACCTGGATGAAAACCTGTTCAGCCGCGACTCTGAAACTGGGGAAGAAATTCACATTTCAGCAGGACAATGACCCGAAGCACAAAGCCAAAGCCACACCGGGGTGGTTGAACAAGAAGAGAATTAATGTTCTTGAGTGGCAACGCAACGCTGTGTGACATCATATTGCCATAGCAACTCGACTCCTTGTGATGTCGCAGCGTAATTTGATGCTGAAGGAGAAGGGCGGCACGAAGGAGAAGGTAAGAACTTTACAGAGGCCCCACTCTCTCCCCCGGCAATCCATGGGGAAGAGAGCGAGGGCTATGTATATGGGGGGGGTGGGGAACCCAGATTTTGCCACCCTAAGCCCGGGCCTAATGAGAAATCCTCCACTGGACATTGGTTGGGGTGAATACTTCTGCAAGTGTGTATGTGGGGTGGGGGGTGTGTGTGGGGTGTGTGTGTGTGTGTGTGTAATATTTTACCATCCTGTTTCCTTATTATGAAATACAGCTGTATTTATTTTTAAACCGGTTCCAATGTTGAGTTTGCATCAATGATCAGTTCTATCTATATATTGGTTTATTATTTGTGCTGATTTTGACGCATTGTGCAACATCCTGCTTTATGTTGTGGGATTAAATATACAATCAGTACTGGAAAGTGGAGTAGGTTTTCTTTTTCCCCTTTCTGTTTTGTGTTCTATAAATGTTAATGTTAAAGCCTGTAAACAGTCAGGAATGTGCCCGCAGCTGAAATCTTTCATTATTGCTATGCATTACCAATCAGGGCCTTTTACAGAGACCACACTGCCCCCATGTAAAGAATTTGCCTAATTGGGACGCTCTGAATTAGTTCTTTATGTTTGCATATACAAACTGAAACCAGCTTTTCTATGAAAAGGAATATAAACATTACATTGCAGTGGATATTAAAACATATTGGATATTTTTACAGGGGTGCAGATCTTTCCTAAATTGGTCAAATAAACCTTTTGTTTAGTGTAGCAGCCCAGATGTGAAATTGCTGGCATTGCCTTAGAAAATACTGTATTCTAAAAAATTACATGAAATGCTATTATCGTGACCGTTTTAAGGGGTCTGAAAGATAATATCTCCCCCCCCCTTTCCTATACATGTCTTTTGAGGTAATATCGTAATTCCTTGTTGTAAAGACCCTTGGGGTGTAATGCCAAGACTTTGTAAAGGTCGATAAATGAAAAAATTGGCATTATCTGTGTTTAACGCCAATTTTATTTGTTGACCATATTGCCACCATTAAAGCAGTGATGAGGGACTTTTTACCATGGCAATATGTCAGCATATGCAAATAAGAAGCTAACGCCAAATTCAATATTCATTATAGGGGACAGGCCAAAACAAATATTGACAGCGCAGAAGTGATAGCCACTCCCTTGTATGTCTTGTGATATAGGATGTCACCCTAGGGAGATAGAAAGGCATATAATGTTCTAGAAGCAGGTTCCTTGGAGTTGTGGTAGAGGGCCTCACTGTGAGTCCCGTAAAGATGTTGAAGTGTATAGTTATGTATATTAAGAGTGTCCTGTCTCTGTTTATTATTTTCAGTTCAGGAACATGCCCTATATAGTTATACCTATAGTGATGGAGCAAGATTGTTCTCGTGCTGGGAGAGGAGGAAGCCTGTTCTTAGCAGACGTTCTCAGTGTAGTAACATGTCGGATAGCGCAGGGCCAGTCTTCGGGCAAGGTGAGCAGGCGGCCAACTTGGGCGCCGCACTCCCTCTTCACCCTCTTGTCGGATTCAACTTTCACCTGACCGAAGGAGGGGGCATCAGGCACCCCCTACTCCAGCTCCCCCCTCCGGTTGGAAGTTGGATCCCGGTGCCAACAGGAGGAGGGAGCGCTGGGCCTCCAAACAAGCAGAGAGGTAGGTGTGTGGTGAGGGAGGGAGTTGGGGGGGGGGGGGGGTGTTCTTACCTTTTCCGGAGCGGACCGCCTCCTGTAGCATCTTCGACTGAGCCTCTAATGGATCCAAATGTGCTGAAGCTGGGATATACTGAAAACCTGACCTGTTGGGGGGCTTGAGGACTGGAGTTGAGTACCCCTGAAAGGCGTGCTACACCTTTAAACTGTTTGGTGCTTCATATTGATAGCTGTACTTTTCGAATGTTCAGATCTTCTCAGCAAAACAAAAGTGCTCAGCATTAATTCCAATGTACAATCTAACCCCACCATTGACCAACCGTTCTGACTAGTGCTGTACTGATGTTTCCATTGTATAGATGTTGGTATGGGGCTGGCAGACAGCAAGCACAGAGGCCATGCAGGGTAGCTGAACAATGATCTAAAGGGTTCCTATCGCATAGTGGTACTTTGGAACACTATGTGCTCTAATCTACTCCGGAGTGCATTCATTTTCTGAAGAGATGGCGAGGAAATGACTTCCTCCTGAACATGAATCGCTGCTTGAGATCCGTTCCAGCTGCATTTCCAGTAGATAAAAAAAAAAAAACCAAGAAGCACTATATGTGTTGTCCTCTAAATTAACCCCTTTGCTACCAGAGGGATCTGAAACAGATTGCATTAAAGGCACAAGTAGCAAAAGGGATAATTTATGAGTCAACAATGTGCTGTTCTGCAAAACACAAGGCACTGAAAGTCCCCTATCCATCTTTTCTTGTTGCCCTCTCTGCACTTTGGGGACTAAATAATAATGTGCTATTGGCAGGCGGATTTAAACTTTTATCTTGAAAGTTATCCCGGTGGAAAGTCTTAGGTTATTGCAACCATCTGTTTTATTTTTAAAGGTTCGGATAACATATCAACTTCAGTTTTGTAAAAGGTTGCTGAGCGCAGTGTCAAGAGTATTGCTTTAGTCAAATTACACGGCTAAATCCTGCATCTTAAACATGTGGAACCTATTTTCTTGGCCTTTTCCTTTCGCTTCTAACCTCCTCTTGTAACCTCCAGCCCCACTGATTAATTTTTTTGGGCAATTTGTCAGAGTTCCTTTACGCTGTTGATTGCACAAATCCTGGGCTGGGGTGTGGAATGGGTGTTAACCCTTCATTGGTGGAGCAGAGGCTGAAATGTGTTGAATTAATTCAGGAGGTATTTATGGAAAGATTTTGAGATGGGATATGGCCTTTTTTTTTTAAGGTGGCTGGTACGCCAGTGGCGACCGGATGCCTGGAGTGGAGGGGGTTCCACTTCAGTTTAAAATGGACTAGGTGTTCCATGGGAGCGGTCGACCTGATCATCCCCTTGAAATGAAGCAAGTGCCATATAATGTACCTGGTATGTAGTAAGGCAAGGGGCGTGAGATTTTTTTTTTGGGGGGGGGGGGCGCGGCGGTTACAGAGGTCACGCACTCTCCTCCAAGGCAATTTAAATTTAATGCTGGAGGTTCGTAACAAACTTACCTTGCTTCCAGTGACGCATCGTCGTGGTAACCTGGCGTCAAATGACCCCGTGGCGTCATTTTGATGCTGGAGTCGAGCGCGGGGGTGAGGGGAGGAGAGCAGGCAAGGGGAAAAGATTGTTCGCCCCTGCTGTAAGGGTTAAATATATATATATATATATATATATATATATATATATATATATATATTCCTTGAGTGCTGAGATTTCCAGAGAATCATTTCGGCATTGTTTTTACACCGCTACCTTCCTATGGATGGATGTGTGGCACAAACAAAATCAGCGTTACTATTTACAGTAGTTAGTGTTTCAATGGAACTTCCCTACTATAAATATACCATTCTTTCTGTTGAGGACCATCTTATTGGGCAGATGAGACCATCTTTACTTCTGACTGGTACCTGTGTTATTACATTGATCTTTTATTTCACTATGAATCTGTGACTGCCATCCATTAGTCCCTTTGTTTACCGATACAAAATGATGCATTGCAAAGTCCTGTGATGGCAAAGGGGGTTAAGTGGAGAAGGAGCGACTCAGTGAGTAGACACTGGCTCTGTAAAACTATGACACAGAGTTTGAATCGGGGGAACCTGGTTCAATTCCCGGTGTCGGCGCCTTGCCGGGATGTTACTTAATCTCCCTGTGCCTCAGGCACCAACAGCATTAGAGTGTAAGCTCCTCTGGGCAGAGACGGTGTCTGTAACATTCCTATGTGCTGCGTACTGTGCACTATACTGTAATTGTGACGCGCTGATTCCCATTGGGAGAAAAGCGCTGTATAAAATAAAGTTATTATTAACAAAATGGTTTTAATAAACTGTTATCTAGATTACTATATTTATTGCCTTTGTTGCTTTTATGGGCAATCGTGCAAATATGGATACCCAGGCTTGTCTGTTTGTTTTCCACCGAAGCAAGCACGGCATATTTCCCCAACTGTAGGTGACACTAAACTATGCAACTGGTTGCAGGTATAAACATGCCATGTTATGCCAATCACATTATCGCCAGGTACCTCTGCTCACCGAGGAACTGCACGGCTTCCTTTCTTATCATTGGTTACAGCAGGGGGGCTCAACTCTAGTTCTTAAGCACCCTCCCCCCCAACAGGTCAGGTTTTCAGGATATCCCAGCTTCAGCACAGGTGGCTCAATCAGTCCCAGCTTCAGCACAGGTGGCTCTGATTGAGCCACCTGTGCTAAAGCTGGTATATCTGGAAAGCCTGACCTGTTTGGGGGGGGGGGGGGGGTTACTTGAGGACTGGAGTTGAGCACCTCTGGGTTACGGCACCACAGAAATGGTGCCAGGGCTCCCTCCCACTGGTGGCTGCACGAAGTGTTCTACAGTAAAAATGAGCACACAATATGTTGAGGTGTTATTATTATTACTGGGCAGTAACCTGTTAACCCATTGAGTAATAAGAGTATTAAAAATGTGAACAGTAATGCGGCTAAAAATGACTAGCC
The DNA here is from genome assembly GCF_040206685.1 of Ascaphus truei. Classification (NCBI taxonomy): domain Eukaryota; kingdom Metazoa; phylum Chordata; class Amphibia; order Anura; family Ascaphidae; genus Ascaphus; species Ascaphus truei. The sequence continues at coordinate 14,148,191 of NC_134492.1, read as the reverse complement.
GTTGGTGATCATTACCAGCCATTTTCAGGAATGATGGGATTAAGCCACATGTCATATTTTGGAAATCTGTGTTGTTTTACCTCTGCGGGGCGGCACATATTACAGCGTACTGCAGCCCGGTGGTAAAAAAATAGGTTAATAGTATAAATCCTGAATTTCCCTGTGAATTCCTGTAGACACTTTTGACAGAACTGCGCGTGATTGATGTAAGGCTGTGGAGTTATATTTGAATATAAGGTTGTAGGGTTATGGAGGGGAGAAAACAAAACAAAACAACGATTGCACTCTCTCTGCAAGCTCCGCTCTGCAGTAAATAGGCTATGGGAAATATTCCTGGCGTGTTGCAAGCAATTATTTTGTAGCCTGAGGGAAGAACCAGGAGAACCTATCTGTGAATTGCTGGGTGACTAGACCCTTTCACAAAATGGTTCAGTCCTAATTTAATGTGGATTTACTGGTATGGGACGCCTGTGAAACTGGCAGATTTGCTAATAGGTTTTTACCTTGGCTGCACACATTTATGAAAAGCAGAACACCGTTTTGCTTGAAAGAGTGAGTTCAAAGACTCGGCTGGAGAGACTATTCTGCACTCATGTTAAATAATGCTCTTGGGCCTGTCTATGGGAGCTAATAGCTTGATGAATAGTTAGTGTAGGCCAAAATATATTGAAATATTAATACACTTTTTTGTTTGCAGACTGATACATACCCAGAGAAGGTTTTGTTTTATACATGTTTTGACCTAAAGGTCTGTTGAAATGTTTTTGTTGCATATTCGCTGCTCGCATTGTTGGGTAGTGCATTGCAAATTTATCCAGCAAGTGAGAAGGGTTAAACATTTTGCATTAAATGAATGATCCACCTAGACTTTTCAAATGAAGATGTATAATTTTAGAAAATGTTTGTACACAAGGTTAACAATATTTCTAACAACATAATCCATGCAGGTTTGTTTCAGAAACTATTAATGCTAATAACAAAGATATGTGTATTTGCTCTAATCTTTGTCGTCCGCAATTACATCGCTAGATCAATATGGCATTTATACCCATGCCCCACAAATAAAATAAATACTGCGTTTTTATTTAGATTTTTATTCTTTTAAACTTTTTTTTTATAACAATGTGCGCATTGCTTTCCATTGAGATTCATTCTGATTCTGAATTGTCCCATAAAATAATGAACACACCTGTGTAATAAGTACCTGCGTGGTCCTTTTAGGATTTGGATGGAGAAGGAAGTCAATGCAGAGCTTGTAATATCTCTGTGTTCCCGTATTGTCCATTTAGGCTCCCTGGGAGCCATTGAACGGAAGAGATTTGTTGCTGCCTTAGGCTGCGCTTATAGTGCCGGCGACGTGACGTCACGGCAAAACAAATGCATTGCCACCGTAGCATGCGCTTATAGTAAGCGCGACGCAACAGATTGGTCGAGATCACTGGAAATCATCTCTATTTGATTTTCCAGCGACCGTCGCCTGACCGTCACCGTCGCTATAAGTAAAGAGTGAGTAAAGGGAGTGAGCGAGTAAAGTGGAGGCTCTCTTCACTTTACTCGCTCCACTTTACTGTCGCTTGCTGGGAATTGAAGAATTTGAGAATTTGGTTCTAAGGCTGCGTCCATGGATAGACAGACCGTGTGGACGCGTCCGCACGCTGAGCGATCAGACTGCCTAAAGGCAGTGATCGCGTCTATACGGCGTGCAGGAGGGGGCGCGCGATGCGCGAGAAATCAATTAAAACTGATTTCTCGGGCGGTCACGTGAGCGGTTCGCCCAATGAGGGCGAACCAGCCCCGTGACGTCACTGGCCCGCCCATAGACACGCCCCCGGACAGCGCACGTACGAAGGCCAGGGTTAATATATACAATTATATTTTTATTTCCAGACCAGTAGTAACGTCAGTGTTTTGTTTTTTGTTTTTACAAGCCAGCACTCGTCCTTCCTTAATACGGGAAAAACAAGGATTTATTTTATAAAGGCGTTCTCCCTTTAATTTATAAGGCTGCGGCCAGGCAGGGAGCTGGCGCTTGTGCGCTGCGCCCTGCTCGGCCGGGCGATTCATGGCCGGCAAGGTGCGCGCTTGGGTGTTGGGGGGCGTGGCCAAGACGTCACGGAGCTGGTTCGCCCTCATTGTGCGAACCGCAAATTGAAATTTGCTTGCTTGGCAAGCAGGTAAGCGCTGCGCATGCTCAGGCGCTCGCTCACGCTGGCCACACACATTATTTATTTATTTATAAAATATTTTACCAGGAAGTAATACATTGAGAGTTACCTCTCGTTTTCAAGTATGTCCTGGGCACAGAGTTAAGACAAATAACACATTGCCGCAATGTGTTCCATCACGGCCAGCGTGCGCGCGCCCGCTCGGCGCCACCCTGGCCGAGGCCTAACACTGACGTCAACTTTGTCTCAATCTAGAAAAGCCTGACTATTTCCTTAAATCCGGAACAGAACTTCAAATTTTTTTGGACACTTTGCACAATAACATGCTGCAGTTTTCATTTTCTGTGACCCTTTCCTGATCTTTTATCATTTTAGTATTGGTATGTGGAGTTCTTATACTATTGTGTCTTTTTGTTATTGCAGAGGATATTCAACTCTTTCGTATACACAGAGAAAATTTCTAACGGGGAAAGTGAAGTTCAGCAGGTAAGAACCGCCACACTTTCTCCTCTTTTTTTGTAGTTTGAATTGAACGCCAAGATATTTTGCATCACAACAGAATGTCGTGTGTATATATATATATATATATATATATATATATATATATATATATATATACTTTTTTCCCCCACCATTATCACCTAGCATACAATGCTTCCACTGCAGCAAGGGATTCTGGGAAATGACATGCAAATGAGCGCACAGTGCCAGCTTTTGTCTTAAATCCATTATTACATGGAACCCTTAAGCCACTGCTCGCTGTTTTAAACATAGCTTTTAAACATAGCCTGGGATGAGATGCAAAGCCAGTGAATCCACTCACAGACAGACTGTTTCAACCTTGTGGGTTTCATCAGTGTTAGGTTGGTTGTACTGGCTTTGCAATTTAAGACTTGGGTAGGTTTTCACCACACATTATTTAGGTTATGGTGGGTGAAAAGGTGGCTAAAAACGCTCCATCGTATAGCATATAAAAATATTACTTGTGAGCACAGTCACATGTCTTAGACAGGTCTGCAACCCTGCTTTTCACTAATATATATATATATAGTGTTCGACAAACCTATACATTTGCACGCCCCGGGCGAGTGGATTTAACATCGTGGCGAGCTCCTATTGGCCCAAGCAGCACATGTTTTGTACTAGGTGGCGAGTACATTTTTTGGTGATTTGTCGACCACTGTATATATATATATAAATTCCTGCACACTTGGAGTTTATCAGAGTATATTACTCTTGATTTGATAACCTCCAAGTGTGCAGGATTTTTCATATAATGTTTTCATTAACGCTGACCGTGACACCGTGGTAGTGACTTGTAAGGAGTGCCTTAAAGCAGCAGTACTGCACCCCTCCCCCTTTCCCACCTCCTTTCTATATGTAAAAATGTGATTATGTGTCATTCTACATTCTTACCCAAGATGTCATTCGTTATAAATCTGTAAAAATCCTGATTGTGTGCCTAACGAAATGGCAGCCTTATAACTTTGTGCTGTAGTCTGTGAAATGCGGCAGCACATATGTACCATTATATTACGAAGTGTAACACATTGTTACAATTTCCAGAGCAATAGACAGTCTGCTGTTTGGAACATGGCAACAGATCTGTGATACTTTGTTGCCAAAGGGCAGAGCTAAAAAATGTGTGAGAGGGCCTGTTGCAAAAGAGGAAGTTGATGTGACTTTCTAAATGGTTGCTGTAACAGCCAAAGGATGTTTATTAAAAAAAAAAGATTAGAAATGGCATTAGGAGTTAAAAAAAAACAAAAAGTGCAGACAGTATTATCTAATACTACAGAACTGATTTATTTAAAAAAAATGTATAGGATTTTTCATGTTTTGCTGCTTTAAAGTGTGTGTGTGTGTGTGTGTGTGTGTGTGTGTGTGTGTGTGTGTGTGTGTGTGTGTGTGTGTGTGTGTGTGTGTGTGTGTGTGTGTGTGTGTGTGTGTGTGTGTGTGTGTGTGTCACTAATGTAATGCATTTGCTGCCAGATTGCGCCTCTCTAGTAGAGAAGGGGTTGATAGGGGGAGTCGATTCTAGGCTTCCTGATACAGTATGTTACCCTCAGTAAGGCCCCACAATGTGAAACTATAAACAGAGTGAGTGAGAACACACACAGGTCATGTGACCATCGTTTAAATAATTTGAGACAGAAGTGTAGGTTTTACTGGCCAGATCAGGGTGAGGGTGCCTCGGGGGGAGGGGGGGGGCATTTATGTGCCCAGATGACTTATTTGCAAGAAACCATTTTTTTCTGGATAAATATTGCACATGTGCAAACAAGTATAATAATTGGGGGTTTCCTCCACCTTTAGCATTATAAATAAAGTTTCTGCCTTATTTACTAATAGTTGTGTTACTTAGAGCAGTCTAGACATCGTTTACATAAGGGTGAAATGAGCAAATGACCGTTTCCTGAACATAATGATTACAGCAGGGCCCCGCTTCTCGGCGCCCCGCTTTTCCGCGATCCGCCGATACGGCGGCACCGAGAAGGGGGCCACCATCATGGATCCTTAGTTGCGCATGCGCAGAATGGGCGGGTGCGCCCGGCGCGCATGCGTAGACCATAGTTTGCGCGCGCATACTGTAGTTTGCGCAAGCAGACCATAGGTCGCGTATGCGCAGAACGGCAAAAATGCCGATTTACGCATGCAAAATCACTGAAAATCGCCGGATCCGCTTTCCGGCGATTTTCACTATACGACGGGCCCCTGGAACGGAACCCGCCGTATACCCGGGCGTATACCCGGGGCCCCTGGAACGGAACCAGCCGTATACCCGGGGCCCTCCTGTACGAAACCTGGACAGTGGTGAAGATAGCAGAAATAAACTTTATTTCAAGTTACGTTAAAGGTGCAATCCCACAGTCGGCTGGTTGAATTTCTTGGGGGCCTCTGAATGGGAAAGTGTTTGTCAATCAAGTGTTTTCTATCCCCTTATCCCACCCTGTCCTTATCAGAGCCAATAAAGATACGGGGAGCGGGGGCCTGGGGGCTGTGCAAGCGCTTGCTGATCACACAGTGACAGCACACTGACATCACACAGGGAGCAGCACACTGACATCACACAGGGACAGCACACAGTGACAGCACACTGACATCACACAGGGAGCAGCCAGGGGAAATCAAATCCCTCCCACGTCTAACTTTAAAAATAAATAGAAAATACTTATAGCTGTCTGATTTGGGTAAAAAATATATCGATTGCCCCTTTTAAGAAGTGTGATATTTTTATATTCTGTTTGTTAGCAATGTATTCTGGGATAGGAGTGTAAGGCTTAAAAAATGTTTTGCTTTTAAAGCTGACACCTTTCATTCATCTATCTCTCATATCTGCTTTAATGCAGCAGTCCAAGCTGCGTTATTTTTTTATTTTTTCATCTTCTGCTCCTCCTCCCTTTTAATATGCGCATCAATGCAATCCACACAATGATAAGTAATTAGCTAAGTTGACGATCGATTTAATGAAGATTAGGCTTGGGGGTTCACTAAATGGTGTCAGTGCAGCAGAAGAGGACCAACGATGCAAAGTTCTGTGGGCAAGATCATGTGACCAGGCAGTCACTGGATACAATTGGTGCACTGCTAGAGAGGGGGCAGGGCTCAAAAAGGGGTGTGCCAGAGCCTGTTTCAGCAGAGAAAGGGGGTGTGACTTTGTAAATACTGTAGTTGCAATAGAAACAAAAAATGCTTGTTACATTATAATACATAAAAAATGTCATATACATTTGTTTTAAAAAAAAAATGTTACAAGTATTTTCTCATAGTACAGAACTGATTTATTAAAAAAAAAAACACACGTAGGATATTGGTCTGCAGCTTTAAGTTGTTTTTATGTTTTTATTATCTCTGGGTCCCTTGTGATCCAAATATGGCCGAAGTTATTATTGAATACAGAATTTATTCAAATAATCCCCACATTTGTCTTTTATGATGGAGACCTCTTACAGCAGTATATGCTCAAATCAGAAGATTAATCTTTCATCCATATGATACCTGAAACGTTGTTTCTCCTCTGTTCTTGGCTGTTACACTAAATGAAGAATTGCATTGTGAACGTGAGAGTAGAGCTGTACTTTGTACCTCTGTCTTAGAGGAGGCCTGCACTGTGAGGAATTTGTCTGTGTTGTGTTGGCTGCACAAGCAGGATTCTCTCCTCGCCTGAGGCTGTCTCCCCCGCACCTTGTAATCGGTACAGATGTTATACATGGTTGCAAAATATTGAAATATAATAATGTTCAGGTATTTAAGTGTATCTAAAAATAACATTATAATAAGCTTGTGGCCCCTCTACTCCTAAATGTTTTCTGATCTGGCCCCTTTGGAGAAGTGGTTGATGAGACTGACATACTCTGTCAGGCGTGGTCCCATCCAGTCCTCAAGGGCCACCAACAGGTCAGGTGTTTGAGCACTTGTGCTGAAGCTGGGATATCTCTATCATCGGCTCAGTCAATGATTGAGCCACCTGTGCTGAAGCAGGGATGTCGTTAAAACCTGACCTGTTGTTGGCCCTTGAGGACTGGAGTTGGCCACTCCTGACCTACGTTATACCAGATGTAAAAGAACCCATTTTTTACACCCCAATTTATTTTATAGGGTGGGAACCGGCCGTCTCCTGAGCTAAACACCCCTATTTTCAGCTCCGAGACCCTGGTATTTGAGATACTTACCGGTTAAGTTACCGGATTTAAATCTCCCTCGGGTGAAACAAAATGGCTACCAAATCTCGTGCCAATAGGAAGCTCTAGGATCCTCATACGTTGTGTTTTCTGTTTGGATCGCCATTCAAATCCCATTTAAAGACCAGGAAGTAATTCTGGTAACTTTGCTGAGATACTTACTGGGGATCACTGGGTCCTCGGAGCTGAAAACAGTGCGGCTCAGGTCTGGACGACACCCCGGTTTCAATGGCTCCCCTTACCGCCTTATCGACACGTAAACCATAGCAACAATGTGAATAAATAAAAAAAAATGGGTTCTGTACTGTGAGAAATTACTTGTAGCATTTTTTTTAAACAACTCATTTACATTTTTAATGTATTATAATGTAACAAGCATTTTTTGTTTCTATAGCAACCATTTACAAATTCACACCCCCTTCCTCTAATGAAACCGGCTCTGGCACGCCCCTTTTTGAGCCCCGTGCACCAATTGTATCTAATGACTGCCTGGTCACATGATCTTCCCCACAGAATTTTGCATTTTGGTCCTCTTCTGCTGCACTGACAGCCCTTTGGTGAAACCCCCGAGCCGAATCTTCGCCGACCGATCGACAACTTAGCTAATTACTTATCATTGTGTGTATTGTATCGATGCGCATATTAAAGGGGGATTTATTTATTTATTTATTTTTTTAATCCGGCAGCTTTAATAACTTTGTATTCAGAGAGTCTGATAACATTATCAGATCCAGTTTATAGAACTGGGGAATGTCTCCTTTGGGCGAAGGATTGCATATATAAATGTGTAGCATTTTTGCATGGCTACAAATTGCAAAGACATGTCCACGCCTGGGCAATTTAGGTACCGGTCGCGGAGCGAGGAAATGGTTGGAAAGGCTCTCGTGTAAATGCATTTTCAAATGGGGTGATTTATCAGGTGCCAAAATATATTCCTATATTCTCCCCATTTAAATTAAATAGCTTTCCGGTCCACTATAGGATTAGGTTTTGAGTGTTGATGTTTTTAAAGCTTTACACCGCCCAGCCCAGATTATTTATGGGACTTAGTTAAACCATTTGTTCCCAGTCAACAGTTGCGGTGAAGTATTTAGCCACAGAAACGGGTTCCTCGGTTGCCCGGCAGAGTTCCCGTATTTCTGCTGAAGTTATGTAATCATCCTGTGCTTTTTTTTAACAGGATTGAGGCAGGGGTTCTCCGGATCTGAACCCCATTAATTTGAGCTCCAGGGACCCCCTGCTTTCAGAGATACAGAACTCCAAAGGGGGTGCCGGTATCATTCTGCTTTGCTTTTTAAAGCTCCCTCGTCATGTGGGCCAATAGGATGCTGCTCCGGATGACGTCACGGCTTCCTATTGGCCCAAAGAACGCAGGCGCTTTTTAAAAGTCCCTGCTAGCAAGCCGGAATGGCTACCGGCACCCCTAGTATCTCCGGAGTAGGGTGTCCCCGCAGCTGAAATGAAGGGGTTCAGCTCTGTAAGAACCCCTGCTTCAATCCTAATGTTTAAAAAAAAAATTAAATTGCAAAATAAATCGTCCGTTTGAATTGCTGCTTTAAAATGCAGCAATTCACTCTAACTAACCTCCATTTTTTTAAATTATTATTACATGATTGGAACCAGAGCTATAATACAGCAGTATTTTCAGGTCTGGGGGACTCTCCCAGGTCTTGCAATATTTACTGGTGAAGTTATACAGTATGACTTTCTGGTTTTTAAAGATGATGATGTTGCAGCTTCCCATTGGCCCAAGATTTGGCAGCCATTTTGTTTCCTGGGGTGGGGAGGGGAGGGGGGGTAATTTAAACCTGTTAACTTCACCAGTAAATATCATAGGAACCTGGGGGTCCCTAGAGTGGAAAATAGTGGTGTCCCCTGGTTTCCACCCTGTAAAACAATGGGGGGTACTACTTCTTTAAACATAAGTATGGCAGAAGCAGGAGTTTAGTGAGCCCGAAGAAAAGGATAACTTATGTTATGTTGTATTTTTACTTCCGGGGTGATTTGAATTTTTCTCAGAAAGTCATTTATACAGAACATGTGCATTTTATTGAAAAACACCTTACGTCAGGGGTTCTCAACTCCAATCTTCAAGAGCCCCCAAAAGGTCAGGTTTTAATGATACCCCTGCTAAATCATTGTGCTGAAGCTCGGATATCCTGAAAACCTGACCTGTTGGGAGGTCTTGAGGACTGGAGTTGAGAACCCACTGCTTTAAGTGGTCAAGTAAATGGGCCGTAAGATATCTTGTGACTCAGCACCATTTAGTATATTAGGTCCCTGTTACCGGCTACCAGTTTAACATTGGCGAATCTGCAGCCAAGATGTAGATAACGAGTCCGCAAGAATTATGAAAGGTGAGCTTGAGTGTGATTGCCGGCTCTGCATTGCCTTGCTCCAGTGTGAAAGATGGAGAATGCAGCAATCTAGAGGAAATCCATGGTTAAAACATAGTTACAAGCTGAAGAGATGAAATACTCCCTGTGTTAATATACACATGCCCCGAGCCCAGGCTGACTATCTGCAAATATATGATATGCTCCATACATCCACAGACTTGGGGAGCATGGTGGAGTGATTGTAACACCCCTGTGAATGTTTTTATTTATTTATTCTATGACTCTGTATCATGTGCGAACTGATAACCGCATCCCTGTTAATCACTGTAACCAGTATGTTCCTAAATACCAAAAAATAAAAACTGGGTGTGGCATTACAAGGCTTTTATACACAACAATGTGATCAGGGAAATGACTCCAGTACAGTTGCTGCATTGTAGGGTTTTTTCCTTCCCTCTGTAGAAGGAGAAGATCCCAGGAATGGAACGGGAGAGTCTTTGTCTGTATGAGTCCGAGCTGTTTATTTTTAACCGAACCCTAAGGCAACTAATTATCAAGCTCTGTTAGTAATGTTTCAGTTGGGTCATTAAGATGTACCACATCTATATGAAAATGCGTAACTGAAGCCATCGAGCTGCTGGCCCCGAGATCTGGGATAACGGTTTTGCTTTTCTTAGGCCACACATGAAGAACAGTTTTGCTGCAGTATTGGGTATCTCCAGTAATTTACCAACTTGTTTCTGCAGCATTTGGACATTCCTGTTTAATTTGTCATAACACCATGTTTAGTTAAACACACACACACACACACACACACACACACACACACACACACACACACACACACACACGTACACACACACGCACACACACACACACACGTACACACACACGTACACACACACACACACACACATACATACATATGTACACACACACACACACACACACATACATACATATGTACACACACACACACACACACACATATATGTACACACGCTCGTACACACACACACACACATATATGTACACACACACGTACACACACATATGTACACACACACACACACACACACACACACATATATGTATGTATGTATGTATGTACACACACATATACACACACACACATATATTTAACAAAAAATGGGGATATGACAAATTAAACAGGAATGTCAAATGCTGCAGAAACAAGTTGGTATATATATATATATATATATATATATATATATATATATATATATATATACATATACACACACACACACACACACACACACACACATCTCTCGCTCTCTCTCTCGCTCACACAGACACCAATAAAACAGATCTTTGTGACCGTTTCCACTATGCATATACTTACTATGCTAATAACATCTTCCTTTTCTAGAAGTAAGTATTATCATTTTGGTCTCTTTGCCTTTCTCACTGCTAAGGCCAGATAGGAGCCTTTTTAGTAAACTGGAGGTTGGAAGAGATCACTTCACATGGACTGTTCAGTAGAATCCTAGAGTTTTTAGAATCCTGGCCACTCCACTAAACACTCCGGCTTCTTGTTGTGAATATGTACAGTATATTAACACAGATACATATCGCTGTTCTTGCTTATTGGAGATTTTTTGTTTTTAAAATGTAAAGTGTAAACTTGAATGCCAGAAACGCCAACAAAATGTTTTGACATTAAGGGGAGTATTTTCCCCCAGTATGGTTACTGTCCGTAACACACTGTGTAGTAATTCTGGAGTCTGAGACATAGATGCGCCAGTTTGTCAAAACAATCAGGACATTCCATTCTGGTATCAAACTACTTCTGTGATCAACTGCACATAGGCCTAAGCTCCCGGGAATGTGTAAGCGTTTTACTCCAACATCGGCAAAGTAACAGCTGATTGATTACACACATGTCCCATACCGATGTTTGCAATCCACCCTGTCATCAGATACAGTGATGAGTTGGCGCATGACATGTTCTAACGAGGAGCTCAGAATCAGGAATAACGCTCATCTTGAGAGGTGATCGTCAAGAAAAACCATAATAACCTTTTAGCTGCAAAAAAAAAAAAAACCCAGAAAGCTCAAGCTGATTTTTAAAGCTTCCTCCGTTTTTAGTTGAGTTTAGCAAAAAAGGCTGATACTAAATGTTCTTTATTGGGCCTATTGTCACAAGCGGGCACTTGGAGAAGGGGCTGTGCGGGGGGGGGGATAGAGTGGATGTGGACGGGCGCTGTTTAGTAGACGCACATATTTTCTCTGTTCCCTGAAGACTGTGCTCACCTTCAGCAGTTGTCTGTGCTGGAGGCGGGGATTAGAGAACTTGAACAGCAAGACGTTCCATTGCAGAGTAATAAGGAATAGGAGCCATAAAGAAGGGCAGAAAGTATGTAGCAGGCAGGTTGTTTCAGGAGCGATTTTACAGATGGTTATGAATACATCAAATATATGAAGCACTTTTTAAACATGAAGTATTAGAAATGGTTGAAGGAGTAATTCCTCCTAATAATTTTTTTAAGTCCCCATTTTTTGGACAGGCTGCGAACCGGGGGCCTCCCTTGGCTTAACGCCACTGTTAAGCTCTGGAGATAGTATCGCAGATACTGTAAGTGCCATGCGCTCTCCCCCCCCCCCCCCCTCAGTTTGTATCCCCCTGCCTTAGACCAGCGGTGCGCAAACTGGAGGGCGCGACCCCGGGGGAGCACAAGATTATTCAGGGGGGGGGGGGGGGCGCGGGCGGTTGCAGCGGCCCCGCACTCTTCCCCCAAGGCATTTAAAATAATGCCGGGGGATCGCCTGAGGCCTCTGCAGCTTCACTTACTTTCTCTTCGGCAACAGGTCAGGTTTCCTGCATATCCCTGCTTCAGCACAGGTGGCTCAATCAGTGGCTCAGTCGAAGAAGCAGGGATATCCATAAAAGTTGGCCTCTTGTGGGGCCCTTGAGGACTGAGTTTGAGAACCGTGATCTAGAATAAGATATATAAATGATATTTAGTCACAGATTTCCATCTTTTATTACTAAAGATGTACTGTACACCTAGAAGCAAGAATGGTGTATACAGTAGCTGCCGATGCGGACACCTTTCTGTTAATTAAGTGCAACCTTTCATTCAACAAATTAAATTGCAAGAGGTCATTGCATTCATATTAATAGGAGGCAAACAGGCAACAGAAGTGTTTTTTTTCTGCACATTCAATGTAACGAGGAGGAGGAGAAGGAGAAGATGTCGGTTTGATTGCAGTGGGACGTTCAGATATCTCTTCAAACCTGATTGTGAAATCATCCATTGGTGTTCTGTCTGATGTAAACATATTTTTTACACTTCCTATTGAAGTGGTTATCGCTGTGATAATCTGAAATCCTGCTTAATAATAACTCAACCCTGGAGATTTTGCACCAATCTTTTCTCCGTTACGTACCAGCATTTCTGTGATGTTTCATATTTTCAGGGCCTACATTTGTGTTTTGGTCTCGGTTGCTGAACCCCATTCGTTTCAGCTCCGGGGACCCCCTGCTTCCAGAGCTACTTACCTCCGCAGTAGGTGCCGGAAGCCGCTCCGGCTGAGCTAACTGGGCTTTAACGTTTAAAGCTCCCGCGTCACGCGGGCCAATAGGAAGCTGAACCTGATGACATCACAGTTTCTTATTGGCAGGCAGGGCATGGGAGCTTTGAACAACGACCATTATGTGCTCCCTAGTAGCCAAGCAGAGCGGCTACGGCATCTAGTACGGTGGTGAGTATCTCCAGAAGCAGGAGGGGGGGAATACTCTTTTTCCTGCCAATTTTAAAATGGAACATACAATGCATATGATTTAAGCGCTTTTTTTTAACCCAGGATTGAAGCAGGGGTTCTGCAATGCTGAACCCCATTAATTTTGGAGGCAAGGACTCCGTGCTACAATCTCGGTAAAAAAAAAAGAAAGCTTGCATTGCCGCATTAAAGCATATGCAAAAAGAGAAAAATGCACAAATGCGCACCAGGGGTTAAGTAAATGTCCGGATCCTCTTACAGTTACCGTGGACTCGCATTTCTGCCTCAGTGTGAGTGTTCGTCTCCCCCTGTCAGTTTTTTGATAGTCCTCTATGGCGGTTTTACCTGAAACCACTTTGGATTGTTGTTTTGATGTTAATTTTTACATTGATTGATTATATCTGTTTTTTAGTGTACTGTATGTGTTATACTGCTTAGGGTTTAGATATCTCAGAGTTCATATGTATGGTCACTGAATCTGAGCGGTGTAACATTTGAGCTGAGGTGGGGTTGGATCCTCTCAGTTTCTTTTTGTGTATTTTTATCAATAAATGACATTTACTTAACCCCTGGTGCGCATTTGTGCATTTTTCTCTTTTTGTTTTTCAGGGTGTCCTCCCCCCTTTTTTAGGGGGGATCACCTTGAGGTGTGAGCTTTTGGGGAGATGCTCCATGCACGTGCAGCAAAGGGATTTTCCATTAATCATCATCTGCAGCACGAGCGCTGAACATCCTTTTCTTTCTGCTTTAAAGCATATGCATTGTACCTTCCATATTAAAATTGGCAGGAAAAAAAAGTATCAGTCCCATACAGTACACTTAATGCAAACGGTTTAACTTTTACAAAGTCTAAGGGACTTGCATTGTGTTTCTTACTGGCCTGTTGCAGCAAATCAGTTTAATGTTTGTTCTGTCACGATCTTAAATGTGAAAAGTTTGGTTCATCAAAAACTAAAGACAATGCACATTAAAACTATTCAAAGTCAACAATAGAATATTAGAAAGATCACCCGGTGCGTCAAACAGCCGCCTGCCACAAACTGTTATAGTTCAAAAGATCTCCATGCTTCTCCAAGCTGTTTTTTCAATACAAAATGGTATTTATTTTCCATGAAAGTCTTCATCAGGTCCGATTGGTTGGATATCTGCACAGCTGTACAAAGCGCATCAATGTAACAGACCTGTAGATCAGGGGTGCGCAAACGTCCTACGCTGCACCTCACTGCCTGCTCTCCCCCAGTGTCGCGCCCTCCCTTACCTTTAATCCGGCGTCAAATGATGCTGCGGGGTCATGTGACATCACGTGACTCCGCAACGTCATTTGACGCTGCGTTGCCATGTTGACGCGTCAACCGCTGCCGGCTGAATTCAGGTAAGTGAGTTACAGATGCCTCGCGCTGAAGTGCGCGGGCCTCTGTAATTGCCGGGCCAACCCAAAAAATCTCACGCACGCTCCTTGTGACCCCCCCTTACCTTGTCGCAAGCGTCAAATGACCTGTTGGTGGCCCCTGAGTACTGCAGTTGGCCACTCCTGATCTAGATCTTTCCTTCCTCGACTGGCAGCTATGGATTAATATTCAAATACACTGTTGATAAGATTGAAATCCTTTGCCTTTGAGATGTCATTTTTCATTTTCAGTATAAAAGAAGCTCCTTTGAGATGCAAAGCTTAAGGGATAGTCGTTGCAGAGAGGCTCGGGGGAGGTATGCAGATACACAAAGGGTGTCTGGGGGAAATTAGGGTGGATAAAAAGAACAGATAAGTTCACTAAAACGGCTGCTATAGTAAGCACACAAAAGGAATTCATATTCAAAGAACTGTTTGAGCTTGTGTTGTAACAGAGGAAAAATCCACTTACAAAACATATTTACATATATAACGCTATAAAGGACCTCTTCTCTCTTCCTCCCCAGCATGCATTATTAAACTTTAATTCATATCCCTGTGTTATTAAATTGTTGTATAATCTAAATTGCAATATATATTTTCCTAATTAATTCAATACTCCCAATATTAATATGAAGTAAAGCCTAATATAGCAGGAAAACTAACCGTATTATCTGCAGGGGTGAGAAATATGTTCTTTTGTTTTATTATTGCTTTATCCCTGAGGCACTAGGTAATTTTATTTAAAGCCGCAAAATGTGAAAAATTCTATATGGTTTGTATTTTAAAAATACATCTGTCCTGTAGTATTAGATAATACTGTCTGGTTTTTTTTTTAAACTCCTAATGCTATTTTTAATGCTTTTTTTTTAATGTACTGATCTAACCTTGGTTGCTACAGCAACCATTTAGAGTCATATCCACTTCTTTTTAAACAGGCTCTCATACACCGTTTTGAGCTCTGCCTTTTGGTAACAAAGTATCACAAACAGATCTGTTGCTGTGTTTCAAACAGCAGACTGTCTATCACTCTGAAAGCTGTAACAATAATGTGTTACACTTAGTAATATAATGTTACATATCAGCTGCAGCATGTCACTGACTGCTGCACTGCGGTAGAAGGCGGCCATTTCGTTAGGCACACAATCAGGAATTTTACAGGTTTATAACTGGAGCACAAAACGATTGCTAGCTTAGGTAAGAATGTAGAATTATACATTGCCACATGCTTTACATATAAAAAGAAGAAGAAGAAAGAGGGGGGGGATGTATTATTACTGCTTTAAATTCCTCACAGGATATTTTTATTTGTCTTTGATTTAAGATCTGTTAACTATTTGAGAGCCAGAGGGATCTGCAGATTATTATGTAAAACTGGTTGGCGAATGATGAGGTTGCATGGAATTTGTTTTGTGCAAATGGGTTGGTTTTAAGGAGGAAATTAGTGCTTTTGCGTGCTTCTAATAAATAATTCTCAAAGACCAATTAAGGATAATTCAACAAGTAGTTTTATAGGGATCACATTTTTTACTTAGAAATTATGTTCCTTTGAGACTCTAGATTGAGTTGTAGTTTTTGATGAAAACAACTGGGAGAATGCAACTCGGTCACTATTCATGCGTGCAAGTAAATCGTGATGAAGTGTTCTGCTAATAATACTTAAGAAATACATTTGTCAATACAAGCTCTCAACATCCCAGTCGGGGGTTATTAATTGGTGAGATTGGATTACTTGCTAAAAGAAAAATAAAGTCTATTTACATCGCAGTAGAATGCACCCCCTGCTTCCCATGATGCAGACCTCCAAAGGGGACGCTTGTATCTCTGCGCAGTTTAGAGCTGCCGTGTCACGCGGGCCAATAGGAAGCTGCATTGGAAGACATCACGGCTTCCTATTGGACAGCAGGGTGTGGGAGTTTTGGAACTCCGCCGTTAAGCGATCCCTGCTAGCTGATTGGAGCAGCTTCCGGCACTCCCTACGGAGGCAAGTATCGCCGGAAGCAGGGGTTCCCCAGAGCTGAAACTCTTAGATTGTAAGCTCTTCGGGGCAGGGGTTTCCTTTTCCATTGTCTGATTTTTGCTGCACTTATTGTATTATTATAATTCCCCGTACTGTATTCCTTGTGAAGTGCTGAGTACACTTTTGGCGCTATATAAATAAAGACATACAATACAATAAATGAGGTTCATCTCCGGAGACCTCCTGCTTCAATCCTAAATTTAAAAAAAAAATCACCTGCTTGGATTGCCTCTTTAAAGATCAGTTCTGCATACATTTTGCGCGTGCATATTTAAGGGAAAGGTGTTTTTGTGTTTTTAATTACTTTACATGCAGAGAAACCATCCATGCGAATAGATACGTTGCAGGCCATGTCTTCAATGAGATCCAAAATAGCAGAGTCCGCCACTGACACGTGTGTATTTTTCTTTCATCAGTTGGCAAAGAAGATACGGGAGAAGTTTAACCGTTACTTGGACGTGGTGACCCGTAACAAACAGGTGGTAGAAGCCTCTTACACTGCTCATCTAACGTCTCCACTGACTGCCATCCAGGATTGTTGCACCATTCCACCATCAATGATGGAGTAAGTTACGTAGGGCTGCCAGGTGTCCAGAGTTGAACCTGTATTTGGACACTCCGTCCAGTAAATAATTAGAGGTTATACTAGACGCGTGTCCGGTATTACCTTTCTGGTCATAGTGACCTGACCTGCTTGTGGGGTCGCGGGATTTCCCTGAGCAGGGAGAGAGCTGGGCTGTTGCTAGGGAGCTGGGCAGCTTCCTCTATCCTGATTGGCTGAAGTACCCAGCAGCAGCCAATCAGAAGATGGTGAGGAGAGGAAACCGCATTGAGTGGAGGTGTGTGTGTGTCTCAAGTGCCTGAAGTGTGTCGGACATTTCACCATTGTGTCCAGTATTTTTTGGAGAACCTGCATGGCTGTGTCCATGCTGCTTGTGCGCGCGATGAATCACAGGGTAATGTGATCATGTATATTGCGTGCGCGTACGTGAGCATTGGCCAGAGAGCGGTTCGCCCAATGAGGGCAAACCAGCTCCGCCACGGCCCCGCCCCCCAAAACGCCTCCGACATGCTTCCCTGTCGCGTCTACCTACAGGACAATAATCGCCCCAGCTACATGCGAGCGTGACCTCACAGCGCTCAGTTGTGTGCGCCAGCAGCATGGACACGGCCTAAGTAATATCCACACAATGCATTTAGTTTTCCAGCCTTTCTCAACAATACATGTCGGTGGTGTGAAATCGTTTGTCCTTCCCTATCAGTCAGTCCTATCAGTCAGTCCTATCAGTCAGTCCTATCAGTCAGTCCTATCAGTCAGTCCTATCAGTCAGTCCTATCAGTCAGTCCTGTCAGTCAGTCCTGTCAGTCAGTCAGTCCTGTCAGTCAGTCCTATCAGTCAGTCAGTCCTATCAGTCAGTCAGTCCTATCAGTCAGTCAGTCCTGTCAGTCAGTCAGTCAGTCCTGTCAGTCAGTCCTATCAGTCAGTCAGTCCTGTCAGTCAGTCAGTCCTATCAGTCAGTCCTATCAGTCAGTCCTGTCTGTCAGTCAGTCAGTTCTGTCAGTCAGTCCTGTCAGTCAGTCTTGTCAGTCAGTCCTGTCAGTCAGTCCTGTCAATCAGTCCTGTCAGTCAGTCCTGTCAATCAGTCCTGTCAGTCAGTCCTATCAGTCCCATCAGTCCTCACTTTTCTTTCATAATCATATGATGAATATTTAAAAAAATAAATAATTTTTTTAACGTAGACCGGAAATCCTTACTACAAACCGCACAAGAACGAGTAACCTCTGATAATACAACACATCGTCATTTTGGCTGTAGTCCGTACTGTATGTAATGTTATAACACGGGGGGTGCTCAACTCCAGTCCTCAAGACCCCTCTCCCCCCCCAACAGGTCAGGTTTTTAGGTTATTCCTGCTTCAGCACAGGTGGTGATTGAGCCACCGGTGCTCAAGCAGGAACTGATTGAGATACCTAAAAAAAAGTGTGTGAGTAAGGCAGCACTCAACTATAATACACGTTAATCAATGAAACAACTAATGATGTGGCTCACGGGAACAGAGAGGGACCCTTAGCCTCACTATATTGCGCTACCTGTGCTGATGTCTAGTGGGTATAATCCCAGCCTAAGGGGTTAGCATTGAGAAGCACTATATGGGGTATGTGTGAGCTACAGTGTAGTTAAAACTGGTTAAAATAAACAGACGTGCCCTTTATTTAACCTAACATGCCACTGCCATTAGTTCACTTTGGACCTCGGAGAACGGCCCCTTCACCTTGTAACGGGTTTAAAAATAAGTGGGGTTTTTTTTTTTTTCTTTAAGTGACTTGGTGTAACAGGCTCTGCGGCAATCCCTGGGATACTGACGTCCCGGGACCCTCCCTCCCCTGGGATACTGACGTCCCGGGACCCTCCCTCCCCTGGGATACTGACGTCCCGGGACCCTCCCTCCCCTGGGATACTGACGTCCCGGGACCCTGCCTCCCCTGGGATACTGACGTCCCGGGACCCTCCCTCCCCTGGGATACTGACGTCCCGGGACCCTCCCTCCCCTGGGATACTGACGTCCCGGGACCCTGCCTCCCCTGGGATACTGACATCCAGGGACCCTCCCTCCCCTGGGATACGGACGTCCCGGGACCCTCCCTCCCCTGGGATACGGACGTCCCGGGACCCTCCCTCCCCTGGGATACTGATGTCCAGGGACCCTCCCTCCCCTGGAATACGGACGTCCCGGGACTTCCCTCCCCTGGGATACTGACGTCCAGCGACCCTCCCAACCCTAGGATACTGACGTCCAGCGACCCTCCCTCCCTTGGGATACTGACGTCCAGGGCCCTCCCTCCCCTGGGATACTGACGTCCCGGGACCCTCCCAACCCTGGGATACTGACGTCCAGCAACCCTCCCTCCCTTGGGATACTGACGTCCAGGGCCCTCCCCTGGGATACTGACGTCCCGGGACCCTCCCTCCCTTGGGATACTGATGTCCAGGGACCCTCCCTCCCCTGGGATACTGACGTCCAGCGACCCTCCCTCCCCTTGGATACTGACGTCCCGGGACCCTCCCTCCCCTGGGATACTGACATCCCGGGACCCTCCCTCCCCTGGGATACTGACGTCCCGGGACTCTCCCTTCCCTGGGATACTGACGTCCAGGGACCCTCCCTCCTCTGGGATACTGACGTCCAGGGACCCTCCCTCCCCTGGGATACTGACATCCAGGGACCCTCACACCCCTGGGATACTGACGTCCTGGGACCCTCCCTCCCCTGGGATACTGACGTCCCGGGACCCTCCCTCCCCTGTGATACTGACGTCCCGGGACCCTCCCTCCCCTGGATACTGACGTCCAGGGACCATCCCTCCCCTGGGATACTGACATCCAGGGACCCTCCCTCCCCTGGGATACTGACGTCCCCGGACCCTCCCTCTCCTGGGATACTGACGTCCAGGGACCCTCCCTCCCCTGGGATACTGACGTCCCGGGACCCTCCCTCCCCTGGGATACTGACGTCCCGGGACCCTCCCTCCCCTGGGATACTGACGTCCAGGGACCCTCCCTCCCCTGGGATACTGACGTCCCGGGACCCTGCCTCCCCTGGGATACTGACGTCCCGGGACCCTCCCTCCCCTGAGATTCGGACGTCCAGGGACCCTCCCTCCCCTGTGATACTTACATCCAGGGACCCTCCCTCCCCTGGGATACTGACGTCCCGGGACCCTCCCTCCCCTAGGATACTGACGTCCAGGGACCCTCCCTCCCCTGGGATACTGACGTCCCGGGACCCTGCCTCCCCTGGGATACTGACGTCCCGGGACCCTCCCTCCCCTGGGATACTGACATCCAGGACCCTCCCTGCCCTGGGATACTGACATCCAGGGACCCTCCCTCTCCTGGGATACTGACGTCCAGGGACCCTCCCTCCCCTGGGATACTGACATCCAGGGACCCTCCCTCCCCTGGGATACTGACGTCCCGGGACCCTCCCTCTCCTGGGATACTGACGTCCCGGGACCCTCCCTCCCCTAGGATACTGACGTCCAGGGACCCTCCCTCCCCTGGGATACTGACGTCCCGGGACCCTGCCTCCCCTGGGATACTGACGTCCCGGGACCCTCCCACCACTGGGATACTAACGTCCCGGGACCCTCCCACCCCTGGGATACTGACGTCCAGGACCCTCCCTCCCCTGGGATACTGACATCCAGGACCCTCCCTCCCCTGGGATACTGACATCCAGGGACCCTCCCTCTCCTGGGATACTGACGTCCAGGGACCCTCCCTCCCCTGGAATACTGACATCCAGGGACCCACCCTCCCCTGGGATACTGACGTCCAGGGACCCTCCCTCCCCTGGGATACTGACGTCCAGGGACCCCCCTCCCCTGGGATACTGACATCAAGGGACCCTGCCTCGCCTGGGATACTGACATCCAGGGACTCTCCCACCCCTGGGATACTGACGTCCAGGGACCCTCCCTCCCCTGGGATACTGACGTCCAGGGACCCTCCCTCCCCTGGGATACTGACATCCAGGGACCCGCCCACTTCTGGGGTACTGACGTCCAGGGACCCTCCCTCCCCTGGGATACTGACGTCCCGGGACCCACCCTCCCCTGGGATACTGACATCCAGGGACCCTCCCTCCCCTGGGATACTGATGTTCCGGGACCCTCCCTCCCCTAGGATACTGAGGTCCCCGGACCCTCCCTCCTCTAGGATACTGACGTCCAGGGACCCTCCCACCCCTGGGATGCTGACGTCCCGGGACTCTCCCTCCCCTGGGATACTGACATCCCGGGACCCTCCCTCCCCTGGGATACTGATGTCCTGGGACCCACCCTCCCGTGGGATACTGACATCCAGGGACCCACCTCCCCTGGGATACTGACGACCCGGGACCCTCCCTCCCCTGGGATACTGACGTCCCGGGACCCTCCCTCCCCTGGGATACTGACGTCCAGGGACCCTCCCTCCCCTGGGATACTGACATCCAGGGACCCTCCCTACCCTGGGATACTGACGTCCAGGGACCCTCCCTCCCCTGGGATACTGACATCCCGGGACCCTGCCTCCCCTGGGATACTGACGTCCCGGGACCCTCCCTCCCCTGGGATACTGATGTCCAGGGACTCTCCCTCCCCTGGGATACTGACATCCCGGGACCCTCCCTCCCCTGGGATACTGATGTCCTGGGACCCACCCTCCCCTGGGATACTGACATCCAGGGACCCCCCTCCCCTGGGATACTGACGTCCCGGGACCCTCCCTCCCGTGGGATACTGACATCCAGGGACCCCCCTCCCCTGGGATACTGACGACCCGGGACCCTCCCTCCCCTGGGATACTGACGTCCCGGGACCCTCCCTCCCCTGGGATACTGACGTCCCGGGACCCTCCCTCCCCTGGGATACTGATGTCCAGGGACCCTCCCTACCCTGGGATACTGACGTCCAGGGACCCTCCCTCCCCTGGGATACTGACATCCCGGGACTCTGTCTCCCCTGGGATACTGACGTCCCGGGACCCTCCCTCCCCTGGGATACTGATGTCCAGGGACCCTCCCTCCCCTGGGACACTGACGTCCCGGGACCCTGCCTCCCCTGGGATGCTGACGTCCAGGGAACCTCCCTCCCCTGGGATACTGACATCCTGGGACCCTGCCTCCCCTGGGATACTGACGTCCCGGGACCCTCCCTCCCCTGGGATACTGACGTCCAGGGACACTCCCTACCCTGGGATACTGACGTCCAGGGACCCTCCCTCCCCTGGGATACTGACATCCCGGGACCCTGCCTCCCCTGGGATACTGACGTCCCGGGACCCTCCCTCCCCTGGGATACTGATGTCCAGGGACCCTCCCTCCCCTGGGATACTGACATCCCGGGACCCTGCCTCCCCTGGGATACTGACGTCCCGGGACCCTCCCTCCCCTGGGATACTGATGTCCAGGGACCCTCCCTCCCCTGGGACACTGACGTCCCGGGACCCTGCCTCCCCTGGGATGCTGACGTCCAGGGAACCTCCCTCCCCTGGGATACTGACATCCTGGGACCCTGCCTCCCCTGGGATACTGACGTCCCGGGACCCTCCCTCCCCTGGGATACTGACGTCCAGGGACACTCCCTACCCTGGGATACTGACGTCCAGGGACCCTCCCTCCCCTGGGATACTGATGTCCAGGGACCCTCCCTCCCCTGGGACACTGACGTCCCGGGACCCTGCCTCCCCTGGGATGCTGACGTCCAGGGAACCTCCCTCCCCTGGGATACTGACATCCCGGGACCCTGCCTCCCCTGGGATGCTGACGTCCAGGGACCCTCCCTCCCCTGGGATACTGACGTCCAAGGGACCCTCCCTCCCCTGAGATACTGACGTCCAGGGACCCTCCCTCCCTTGGGATACTGACATCCCGGGACCCTGCCTCCCCTGGGATACCTACGTCCCGGGACCCTCCCTCCCCTGGGATACTGACGTCCAGGGACCCTCCCTCCCCTGGGATACTGACATCCCGGGACCCTGCCTCCCCTGGGATACTGACGTCCCGGGACCCTCCCTCCCCTGGGATACTGATGTCCAGGGACCCTCCCTCCCCTGGGACACTGACATCCTGGGACCCTGCCTCCCCTGGGATGCTGACGTCCAGGGACCCTCCCTCCCCTGGGATACTGACGTCCAGGGACTCTCCATCCCCCTCTCACTTGGCTCCAGAATGGGAAGCCCAGGAAAACTAGTGACAGTATGGCTGCCGGGTCAAACCTGGCTCTGGTGGCCAACAGAAAAGCTGAAGTTGTGGCTTTGTATTGCCGACTCGTACCGCCATGTTTATAGCCTGCCGCCATGTTTGTGGTGTTTTGTGTCAAAAGCTGCACACAAAAAATCTACATATATCTCCAGAACCGGGGAGTCAACGGATGTTGGGGGGGGGGGGCACTGATGGGCTCTTGGGTGCAGGTAAGATGGGAGTACTGCTTTACAGGAAGCGTTTTACTTATTTGTATCATTTATACCTGGTCCCCTTAAAGCGGCCGTTTTTTCTCTCTCCCCAATTTCTGTTAATTTTGTAACACTGGTTTGAAGCAGGGCGTCTGCGCAGCGGATCCCCATACAATTCAGCTCTGGCGACCCCCTGCTTCCCTCTGTAGGGGGTGGCAGTAGTCGCTCCTGCTTACTAGCTGGGTTGTAATGTATTGTAACGGCGGATTTTCAAAGCGCCCACATCCAGGGTGGGTGGGGGCAATAGGAAGCCACGATGTCATCCAGTGCGGTTTCCTATTGGCCCACGTGATGTGGGAGCTTTAAACTTAGCTTCGGAGGTCAGTATCTCGGGAACAGGAGGTCCCTGGCGCTGAAATGAAGGGTTTATCTCCTGAGAACTCCTGCTTCAACCCCATGTAAAAAAGACATGGAGAATCAAGGCCGCTTGAATTGCTCCTTAATTCAAGTATATTTATCCTGACCTCTTTGGCTATCGATGGCTTCAATCATAATTTACTATAAAAACAGTGGACAAGATGAAGACCACAAGTCACCTAGTTTTGAGGACTGACCAACAGTCTTACAACAAAAGCCTTTGTTTTCCGTGAAAAAGTAAAAGTTTCAAAACTGGTTTAAAAATACTTCATATTTGTTTTGACTTTTGTTCCAGTGGCGAATTCCTCTCCTAATGACTCCTACACATATTTTCAGTATTGCCGAGAATGTGTCACAAGGCTACATTCTGTGTGTTATTGAATTCCAATGTAGTTGATTGGCACCTCTTCTGCCTTAACCCAAACAATGTCTATACCTCACCCTGTTTAACATGGGTTCCTCCCTCGAGGGCCGATGCAGAATGGATTTAAGTATACACACACATGAATTGGTGGCAGATGGGAACCATTTGGGCTACCTTGCAGTTAATTTAACATTCTGTAGACCCTTAGGCCCTATTTACAGCACAGGAATAGGAGTTGAGGATTGGGTAGCCCAAGGATTCCTGCCTGCTGTTATGGAATTAAAGCCTGTTCTGGTACGTTGTCATTTGGTTTGGTTGAACAATGTATTGTATTTGCTAAACTAGCTTTTATATCTTGACCATAGAGTCCCTGTGTTGTCTTATCACTTGAAGCAACTGGTTCAGGAGATATCTCGCATGGATGTAGCTGGACATTAAAAACAGCTCGTTCACTGCCAGCCAAAGTGGTTAGAAATGGCTATAAACCACATCCTCACCAGTGAGCCAAAACAAGAGACATATCATCACCTCTGTGTTGGCGGGCACACATTTTTTCCCCTTTCTTCTTGCATGTAATGGTCATTTGGCAGTGAAAACATTTTTAACGGGTGGCTTTTAATGGTAAGACCACTACATTCCTGTTCTGGACCAATGCCCTTTTTGGGCCTAAACGGCAGAATCTGGCTCATCAAATACTCAACTTCTGCTTTTGCCACAGTGAACATAAAGGAAGAATGCTGTTTCAATTCCTGTAGAATTATAGTAGCAATCCCGCCTCCTTATTCCCCCACCCCAATATTGCTTGTTTCCCTCCAGAATGTAAAAATTTGGGGGAATGGGGGGGGGGTGGGAGGAGGTTCTCCAGCGCTATTTATAGCTCAGCTTTCAATAGGTATAACAGGCCGGACTGGTACTTGAGGATGTAAATGGGTTTTAATAACAGTCACAATGGTGGCCATGCTTAATTTGTGCCCTGGATATTTACAATGCATTAATCATCAACCTTCCATTGGCATTTTGTAATCAAGTATTTCATTATGACAACAAATGCAACATAAAGTTTGTAATTTGTTTTTTTGGGGGCGGCAGTAAGTAGATATATTACAGGAATAGCCACCCTGTCTACACTAAAAGCTCCCAAAATATTTAAAAGTAACCTTTTTTTTTTTCTTCTCCAAAACGAAAACTGTTCCAAATAAGCTGGCAATTTACACTGAATTAAGGCCACATCAAAAACCAGTCCTAGCTGAAGTGAGCATTGGCTTGATGCACGATTCAAAGCTTCTGCAAATGCATGTGTTATCTACTACACTGCTGATCTCCTGCTTGTAAATCCTGTTGAAGGAGAATAAAAAAAAAAATCACTGCAGCCTGATGGGAATTAAATGTCTGAAGTTCAAAGCAGCTCACACATCAATGCAGACGTCAATCAAATGAACATCTTGCAAGCTGGGCAGGGAGTGAATATCTCCATGGGGAAGAGATCAAAGTGGGAGTCACAGCACTGCTTTCTCCCTTGGGATGCAGTTTCGATCAGTTGTTCATTAAAGTGAATCCAGAAGGCACTTATTTTTTTTCTTTCTATTCTATTTCTCTCTCTTCGACCCCCGCCCGCCCCCCTCCCCCCTTACTCCCCCTCCTCTCCCCCCCCCCCCTAAATGTAACTTCCCTTGAAAATGAATTCCAGGCAGGTTTTTGATCTGATGAAAGTCAGTGAAGAAACCAATTACAGTCAAATAAATGTGTTTTTTTTCCCCCTTTCCCTCCAGTGTAGATCCTGAATTGTTTTCGAGCCATGCATTTCAGTGTTGTCATCCCTAACATTTTGTTAGCAAGTTTCCCGCAGCAAAATAAGTGCCCAACCGCCCAAGTGCCAGTATTTTTTTTAACTCTTTGGGAGAGCGCCATGCTGATTTTTTTAGACGTCGGCTCGTTTTTTTTAAATACCGTGTGTGGTTTACCTTGTTCATACACAGCTGTCTAAAACAATCTTTTTCCTCTTCCTTCCTTCCTTCCTTCCTTCGTCCATAATTGATGACAGCAATTCGTACCATGCAATTCAGTTCTTTTTGTGTTTTTCAGTCATGCTGAGAATATTGTGGGTAGTAATAAGTGTGTATTTTTGTAGTTGAAACGGATAACTGCTTATGGCAGCTTTTCATGTCTACGGTTCAATATCCCATAGGGTTAAACATGCTTTGGGTATTTTTATAATAGTAGTAATACATGTGGTGCTTTTTATGGTGTTTTGGGTTTTTTGTACCCCTATACAGAGTAGAATTTGTTAGGAAGATTACAGATGCGGAAAACTGTCACCCAAGGTCACAAATAAGCAAAGGTTTTTCCCTTTTTCGCAGGAAAAAAAAATAGCAAGCTTTGTCGGCGCTATTCGCCACACGTTGAGTCTATGAGCCGCGCGATTTTGCGTAATATGTTAATTTGTGAAATTCTCTAAAATCACTGGATCTGCTTAATGCCGAGACTAGAAATAGATCACACACGCCATGTTTCGCTCACTGTCCGATAATATTTGGCTGAAACCTTACTGGTGACCTTATAAGGCCTTTGAAGTTTGGCCAAATGTGTTGCAGGGATTCGGATTTGGGGGGGATGCATTTTGGATAGTTTCACACATCTCTAACAAGATTTATCACTGGTATGAAAAGCCTACAAGCCAGACACACAACGTTTAGTGACTTGTCCATGAGGCTGAGACTCCCATCTAAAGGACAATTATTTTACCCACAAGACACTTCTCCCTATACACTGGGGACATCCAAAATTGCCTAATTAAGAAAGTGAGCCTATGGGAGGAACGTTCTTCACCTAATTAGTAGCAGTACTGATAGTAAAACTATTTTTGTGGATATAGATTGCAGCTTTAGCAATTTGAGATGGTTAGATGTCGGGAGCACTGAGCAGAATGCAGCTGTGGGAACAGGTCGTTTCACATGTTTCCTGCTACCTGAGGAATTGTGCATTGTTAGTGCCACAATATCTGTTAATGTTGTTTCCTCAGCAAGGTAATCACTGACAGGACGATCCGATTTGTTTTGGAATTAGCGAAGCTACTGCCTTCTATGAAAGTTGCATCTGTGGTGGTGGGCCTTGTCATCTTTTTTTATGCACCGTAACCTAACTGTCTGGAACCCCCAAATCTTTACATTTTTGGGTCTCTGCACCATGAAAAATATTCTCGACAAATATGCTCACCCATGACGAGTTGATATGACCAGCTGGCGGCGGCAGAAGAGAAGGACTGAGGACCACGGGAGCGGAGCGGCACAGGAGATAGACAGCGAGCGGCGGGAGAAGAGGACCATGTCAGTGGAGCAGGGTGGCACAGGACGACGGCCGGGGAGGAGGAGCGCGCCCCAGTGGTCCATCCCAGAAGTCCATAATGACTTCCGGTGTCTGCCGCTGCTACAGCGGTGCTCCTCCATGGCCGTTCTTCTGTGCCACCTGCTGTCTTCCTCGTATGCTGCCCTGCTCTGCTCACATGGTCCTCAATCCTCTGCCGCTGTCACCGCCCGCTATCTTCCTCGCCTGCTGCCCTGCTCTGCTCACATGGTCCTCAATCCTCTGCCGCTGTCACCGCCCGCTATCTTCCTCGCCTGCTGCCCTGCTCTGCTCACATGGTCCTCAATCCTCTGCCGCCGTCACCGCCCGCTGTCTTCCTCGCCTGCTGCCCTGCTCTGCTCACATGGTCCTCAGTCCTCTGCCGCTGTCTTCCTCGCCTGCTGCCCTGCTCCACCGATGCCAGATAGGTGAGAGGAGGAAGAGAAGGAGGGTGAAAGAGGCGTTGGGTTTTCGCCATTGTACGGTGCCATTAAAAAAAACACTTTTTTTTAGGGGGACGAGTCTTTATTCAGTCTGGCGAGGAGCGCTTTGCATAAATTGTCGAGCCGTGTGTGTGTGCGTGTGTATATTTTTTTTATTATTATATATATATATATATATATTTTTTTTATTATTATTATATATATATATATATATATATACATATCAATATAATTATTATTGATTACTAATTTAATATATACATTAAGAATATCTATCCTGGTCCAGAGACCCACAACAAAAGAGGTGCAGAGGTTCAGAAACTAAAAATGTGTTTGTAATAGAAGCAAACCAGACACACAAATATTATGTATTAAATTATGGAATACCCATTAATCCTTTAATTGCCCTCTTCTTATCCAATTCCACATTGATACTACCAAAGCAGATTGAGCCACCTGTGCTGAAGCAGGCTTTTCGACTGAGCCACTGAATGAGCTACCTGTGCTGAAGCAGGCATATCCTAAAAACCTGACCTGCTGGTGGAAACATTACTTAAACATACTCCTGTGTGACTTGTACGTTTTCTTCACTTGCCACTGTCGTTGGTTCATTTTGGTCTCTAGGAAGGGTCTTTCCTTTGAATATCCATGTAAACACCACTTAACCATGTTGTGTGTTTTTTCTGTTTCAGTTATGATGGGAATTTCAATACCAATGTCTCTAAAACGATTAGCTGTGACAGGCTGTCCACTACGGTCAGTAACAGAGCCTTTAACCCAGGAAGAGACTTAAACTCAGGTTTGTAACAGGACAACATTTTTTTACATCTTTTAATTATCACAGACTGCGTTCTTTAGAAATTGCTTATTTATTTTTTAATTGATGGGAAAATTACATGTAGTGTTTAAAAAGCCAAGATTGTTTTTTTTTCTTTTCATAATTTACTAAATTTGGTAGAATATTTAAGTAATAATCCCCGAAGAACAGGGCATTACTGGCCAATAATGCCCTGGCTGGAAGAGTTGAAGGCCCGAGGCGAAGCTGACGGACTTTAACCCAGCCAGGGCATTATTGGCCAGTAATGCCCTGTTCTGAGGAATTATTACTACTATAGGCTAAATGTAAGGTTTTTTTTTTTTTTTTAATATAAAAAATATACACTTTTGTAGTCTTATTGATTTTATCCGCATGATTGTCTACACACACACACACACACACATATATATATATATATATATATATATATATATATATATATATATATATAAATAATATATATAAATAATATATATATAATAAAAAAAAAAATTTAAGTTAACCCCTATTGCTGCTTGAAGAGCAAGTGTAATGATACTCCTCATTTCTAGAGATGGGCGAATTTGGGGGGGGCAGGGGGGATTTGGATACGTAGCGAATCGGTCAGTTCCTTTGGTCCGCGAATTCATTTTGTAGAATCCAATCTGGATTCAGCAATCCGATGGCGGATTGTTAAGAACGGATCGCTGAATCCGCTGCTGGGATTCTACAAATCCATCAACGGGTTGTATCCAATGGCAGATTTTGATGAATCCGCACGGATTGAAACCGACCAAATCCATTTGCGGCATTTACACCGAGAAACGGATCAGCGAAAATCCGGGAAACGGATGTCAGCGGATTCACCAATCTCTACTCTTTACTATTTGTTGTAGTTTTTTCCCTTTAATATGCGCATCAATACAATCCACACAATAAGTAATTAGCTAAATTGCAGATCGATCCGTTCTTCTGTGATCTATCAGCGAAGATTCGGCTCGGGGGCTCACTAAATGGCTGCAGAGGAGTATTGACTTAGTATCTGTGACTTTGTAAAGGGTTGCTATAGAAACAAAAAAAAGGCTTGTTACATTATAATACATTAAAAATGTAATTCAGCGTTGTTTAAAAAATTAAAAAATGCTGCAAGTATTTTCTCATAGTATTGAACTGATTTATTAAAAAAACAAACACATGTAGCATATTGCTTGGACTGCAGCTTGAACTGAACCGGGGGTTCTCTGGAGCTGATCCAAGGCCTCTCGATGTACAGAGACCCCGTGGTTACCAGTCGCCAAACTGTTTTGTTCACCAGCCAAGGATACACAATGGTTGGCAGGTCAGGGCTCATTCCCACGTTCAATAGAAGGCTGCAACGTAATCAGGAGATGACTTTGTAACTCTGTGGCTCCCGCGGCCATATTTTATAAGGGGGGGGGGGGGGTTTTAGTGTCAAACCCGAAACAAAAAAAACGACAAATATCTCAATAACCAGCTAGACCCCAGAGGTATAGGGACCACGGATGGGCTTCGAGAGACCCTCCAGTTTAGGTTAGCTTTACCGTAGCAATTCCCCCCAGGAAGCCCAGGTGCGTTCAATCCTTAGACTGTTAGTATCTTGGCCCTTTGAATGCTGCTTTTTTTTTTTTTTTAATTGCTTCTCTTTTAATGTTTTATGTTCCCCAATTGTTCAAAAACATGATTTTCCTCATCTCTAACCTCCCGGGGTTATCACAGTGACCTTTAAACTGCAATGAACTCTATAAGACCTTCATTTTAACAACCCAGACAGTCAATACTTCAAATGCTTATGAATGAAACACCAGATTTACAAAATAAAAACCGCTTTGGAAAGGGCCGGAAGAGATCTCCTAGAGGAGCAATTCATGGGGCCTTTTTTTAAATTCATATATATTATTGAAGGAGGGAGTCACTGGAGCTGAACCCCATTAATTTCAGCTTTGATGACCCCTCCCCCCCTGCTCCCCGAGAAACTTACCTCCGTAGGGGGTGCTGGTATCTAGGGAAACTGTCACCCAAGGTCACAAATAAGCAAAGGTTTTTCCCTTTTTCGCAGGAAAAAAAATAGCAAGCTTTGTCGGCGCTATTCGCCACACGTTGAGTCTATGAGCCTCGCGATTTTGCGTAATATGCTAATTTGTGAAATTCTCTAAAATCACTGGATCTGCTTAATGCCGAGACTAGAAATAGATCACACACGCCATGTTTCGCTCACTGTCCGATAATATTTGGCTGAAACCTTACTGGTGACCTTATAAGGCCTTTGAAGTTTGGCCAAATGTGTTGCAGGGATTCGGATTTGGGGGGGATGCATTTTGGATAGTTTCACACATCCCTAACGAGATTTATCACTGTTATGAAAAGCCTACAAGCCAGACACACAACGTTTAGTGACTTGTCCATGAGGCTGAGACTCCCATCTAAAGGACAATTATTTTACCCACAAGACACTTCTCCCTATACACTGGGGACATCCAAAATTGCCTAATTAAGAAAGTGAGCCTATGGGAGGAACGTTCTTCACCTAATTAGTAGCAGTACTGATAGTAAAACTATTTTTGTGGATATAGATTGCAGCTTTAGCAATTTGAGATGGTTAAAGCTCCCGTGTCACATAAGGGCCAATAGGAAGCCGCACCGGATGACCTCACAACTTCCTATTGGCCAGCAGGGCGGGGGAGATATGAAACTCCGCCATTATGTGAACCCTGCTAGCGGCTACCAGCATCAGCTACAGAGGTAAGTATCTCCAGAAGCAGGGGGTCCCCGGAGCTGAAATTAAAGGGGTCCCGCCCCGAGACTCCCTGCTTCAATCCTATGATAAAAAAAAACACACAAAAAAAAGGGTATGGATTGCTGCTTTAAAGTAAAAGAAAAAAAATGTAAATTTAGTCAAAGTATTGCATAAAAAAAACCAACACCAGCATTTGGGGGATATCGCCACCCCTGGCTTTTGCTTTCAAAATGGAACGAGGCTTGCCATTTCATGCATGATTTTTTTTTTTTTTTTTAATGTTTTAAAATATTTGTGTTTTTTGTTTTTGGTTTGTTTGTTTGTAAGACTGCGTCGTTTCATTGCAAGTCATCGCTTCTAATCAAATGTAACGTTAGGCGCAATGAAAGGAGCCGCAGTGTGGACGCGGATTTGTCGCTGGTACAATGACACTTTCCTATGTACATCCGCACGGATTAACCGAACTTGCTAAAAGCCATTACATGCGCTCTGTTTATATGGGAGAGAAGTTCAGCTCCAGGCACTTACCGATTGTTTATAATC
This sequence comes from Ascaphus truei, assembly GCF_040206685.1. NCBI lineage: Eukaryota > Metazoa > Chordata > Amphibia > Anura > Ascaphidae > Ascaphus > Ascaphus truei. The sequence goes on along the minus strand of NC_134492.1, from coordinate 14,116,257 downwards.
TATCTTCAGGATTCAAAGTTCATGGTTTCAATTTGTCTTTCAGCCTGCTAGAAAGTGGGCTCATCTCAGCTGTAAACACTTCACTCTTATAAATAAACATGACTGATGAGGTTTACAGTGGCTCTCTAATAAAGAGGGGTGGGGGGAGAAGAGTAAGAATATATGTCAGAGTTGGACAACTCACGTCCTAAACAGGTCAGGTTTTTAAGATATCCATGCTTCAGCACAATTATGATTGAGCCATCTGCGCTGAAGCAGGCTTTTCGACTGAGCTACCTGTGCTGAAGCAGGGATATCCGTTAGACCTGACCTGCTGGTGCCCCTTGAAGACGGGAGTGATGTTATGGGTCAAATAAAAACTGAAGTAAAACCACAAGAGCCCATGAAAATATCACGCTCTCTTAGAAAACTCATTACTCATAATTACAAATCCGCGCCCCTCTCTATAATTAGAATGCAAACTGGATTTGGAAACGTTTCATAATGGTACCAAGAAAGGTGTATTTTTTTTTTTTACCTGAAACGTAATTCAACTCTGATGTTTACTTACAGGAGAAGTAGTTGAGTAACGTTATCAATGCTACAATTGTATGTTTAGTAATAGTTATTTTATTACCCTGTGTTAGGCACTAGAATATTTATTTTTTGGCCAGAGTTTTACCAGGATAGGGATATGGGATAATTATAACTTTTATATCACATAGCGCTTTTCTCCCAATGGGACTTAAAGCGCATCACAATTACAGTATAGTGCGCAGTACGCAGCACATAGGACCGTTAAAGACAGTCCCTGCCCCATAGAGCTTACACTCTATGATTTTGGTGCCTGAGGAGTCTCCAGGCACCAAAGTGACTCCAGTCGTCAAGTGACTCCAGTCTAAGGTCACAAGGAGCTGACACCGGGATTTGAACCAGACTCCCCTGATTTTAAACACATTGTCGGCGTCTTTACTGAACGAGCCACTCCTCCCTAGAGGATAGAAGCCAAAACACTTTTGATGCAGGAAGATCTGGATATAAATGTCCTACATATGGGAGAGTGTCTAGGTCGTATGTATGAAGTGTGGCAAACTGGAGCATGGATTTTATCATGCATTGATACTGTCGCTTTGCATCGAAATATCAATCAGTAGTTCCTGTTAGGCCTGTGAGTGATTTGGGGAGAGGGGTGTAGCAGGGGTTGGAGAGGGGGGTTGGTTAGTACTTTATTATGGGATTTGCCCAAACTGGTGTAGTTTCTGTCCTGGTTGCATGGATTAAATCCTCCACGTGTAGGGTAGAAATGTGCAGAACAATCCAAATGCAGTCGCAACATTTTCCTTCCTTGCTAAACATTGTCAAAATCTTACATTTTCACCAAGAAATCGCCGTTTTGCCAACCCATGAAATATGAGAGAGTAGCCACTGAATGACATTAACTCCCAAAAAAACTCATCTACACGACATGTAGAGAGAGACCTGTGAACGCGCCGAAGATATCTGGGAAATATACTAATTGAAATCAATTAAATATATAATTTGCATTGATAGGTATATCAGTTGCGATCACCTGTTTTACAGATGAGGGCTTTTGGAGGTGTATACTGTGTCACTGGGCCTCTACTAAATAGTACAGTCTCTCTCTCTCTCCCTCTCCCTCTCCCTCTCCCTCTCCCTCTCCCTCTCCCTCTCCCTCTCCCTCTCCCTCTCCCTCTCCCTCTCCCTCTCTCTCTCCCTCTCTCTCTCTCTCTCTCTCTCTCTCTCTCTCTCTCTCTCTCTCTCTCTCTCTCTCTCTCTCTCTCTCTCTCTCTCTCTCTCTCTCTCTCTCTCTTTCTCCCTCTTTCTCCCTCTCGAATCTGTCTTACAAAGACTTGTCGAATTGCTTGTGGACTTAGCTGCCATTTTTGTCGCAGCTGATCAAGGATAACTGGTACCTCCTTCGCGACCTTGGGATTCTTTTGTAAGGTCGCCTAAGAGATCTCTGTTAGATGTAAGAAATAAAAACGACATGTTTCAGACATTTGCAGCTCCCACAAAATGATGCACACAAAAGCGTAGGCAGCAAATTCCATCATCTTAATATAAATCCTTTGATTTCATGAACAGGTTAGACAAATAGTCAGATTAGACAGTGCAAACGGCCCTTATTTGCTGTCCCTTCTAATGCTCCATTAACATTCAAGGTCAACAAGGAATTTATGGCTGCTGTTCTGGCTTCCATGCAAGCTCTGCTGTTATTAGAGGCTAGCTTTAGACACGCTGCTGCCGTGTGTTCAGTTGCATAAGGACGGAGTTACCAACCACGCAAAAATACATCAATATGCCTCCAAAGCAGAAAACTGCTGCAAGATTTCACAGTGACGCAGGAAGAGGAAAAGGGAAAAGCAACATGTGAAAATAAAACCAAACTTGGAGATAAGTATGGCTGCGCTTATAGTGACAGCGACGTCGCGTCAAAACAAATGCATTGCTACCGTCGCGTGCGCTTATAGTGAACACGACGGAGCGACGGCTTGGTCACGAACGCTGGAAGTCGTCATCTCAATTTGATTTTTCCAGTGACTGATAAGCGTAGCCTAATTGGAATTGCACCCAGTGCCACTCTCGAGGCGAGAACCTTAACCATATACTTAAAGAAGCAATCCCGATTTAGATAGTGGACTTTTAAAGTTTAAAACCTGATGACGTCACGGCTTCCAATTGGCCCGCAGGGCGCTGGAGCGTTCAAACGGTGCCATCATGTGAAACCTGGTAGCAGCGCGGTTACCGGCACCCCCTGCAGAGGCCTAGAAAACAAAGAAAAAGGGCTGGGACTGCCGCTTTACCTGTGAAGTCATCCAGTAGTTTTCTAGTTTAGAATATACATTTACAGTAGTTTGAAGAAATATGTATGGGATTGCACCTTTTAGTTACGACTCCTCTCAGTTACTATATCTGCAGAAAGGACTGGGATTTATCCTGAATTTTATAAATAGTCCTCTGTTGGTTATTTGCTGGGTCAGAATGCATCAGCACATCTTCTGTGTTTCAAAACCAAGAATAGTAGTATAAAAAAAGACCAATCGGCCCAATCATTGGCGGAGACCTTGTCTCATTGTTCCAGCTAGTGCCGGAGATCAGATTTCATCACCCTTGTGTAATATTTGACACCATTCCCGCAACACGGCTGCTTAAACAAGTCTGTGGTCTGTTTCAAGCCACCCACTATATTTCTTGCGTTAGGTTCGGTGTGTTTTTATCCTCAGGAATGTAAAAATAAGCCTCATTTTTGTTGGGATAACAGTTCCCCTTCAGAGGGGCAACATACAAGATACATTTGATTTGCGGTAAAGCGAAGGCGCACACTTATTGAACGACTTGCCTACGGTTCTAATTTTATAGTTTAATGCATGTTTTATTGCTTTAGAAACCAGATGACAGATAACATGGAATAAACAATAACACATGAATTAATAACATAGAGGCACGAATACATACGTTTTGTACGGTAATATTGCACCAAAATGGAGAACTAATGCAGGATTTTGTAGTGGGATCTGCTATCGCTTCAGTCAGGATAAAGCACAAGCATTTTTTTTAATGAAAATATTTAGTTTAAGTGACACTTTCACTGTGGCTGCAATTTAAATGGGGCCTAAATCTTTCTCGGCATATGGCAGCCGCTTCACTGCACACAGAGTTGTGTCCTTTGTCATTACTGACTAGCATTGCATAATCACTGAAGTTTGCTGATCTTCAATCCCATCTGCATTTTGCTGGAGACCTCAGTGCTTCATTGCACAACTCTGTCCGTCTCTCAAACATTTTCACGGCTGCAAAAAAGGGCACATTTCCTCTCGGCTTTCAAACATCGCTAACGTTAACAGTGACCGTGAACCAATATTTGTTTTCCTTTGCATGATACAAAAATGAACAAACTAACCACTCGTACTCCTGATCTTAGCTGTATAGGTTTGCAAGGCCAGACAGTGGAGGACCTTTTCTTACCTTAAGGCCTCGTCCATGGTAAGTGCTTGCTCGCTGAAGCGTGCTGACGCTCGCTCATGCTTGGCACTACGCGGAAGCGTAGGTCTTAGCAGATTTTTAAATTCACGCACTTGCCAGAGCGCAGGGCCGGTCACGTGAGCGGTTCGCCCAATGAGGGCAAACCAGCTCCGTGACGTCACTGGCCCGCCCCCGTCCCGCCCCCGTCCCGCCCCCTGACGGCGCGCAGGGCAAGCAACCGCAAGGCCAGGGAAAGCACCCGCTTTCCCTGAGCCTCAGCGCGCCAAGCGAAGAGCCTGGCCGAGGCCTAACAGAGAAGTTTTAGAGCAAACGTGTGCTAATGTCTGCACACCATCAATACACACTTTGGACATAGCTTTGGTTTTTATTAGCACTTTTATTGCATATGCTACGCGGAAGAGAAATACGTTATCAGTCTGTGGAAGCTTCCGAAGTCTGCGGGCCACTATCATCCACAGAGCGAGACATTCCAAAGTATTGAGCAATGCTGCTATATAATGATTGCAGTAAAGATTACCTGCATGTGTTTGCTTTATAGCTTCCAGAACTCTTCCATATCCAGATAAATATTCATAATACACCTATAGAACGTTGAGAGTATTCTTTCTGGAGATGATGGAATGATGTTTTAAACAGTCAATCCAAGTGGCCGTTTGTAAGAGATGTGTGCAGAGGTATGCAATGGAGACCGTTTTTAAGGTGAAATTAAAATAAGGTTTTATTGCGCCTGTCCTTTTTAACACAGCAAAACATATGAAAACAACAAACGCCTATCCCTGTTTAAGGGCTAATTTATTTCTCCAGGGCTGGAGGGATAATCCCATTACCACCCTATTCCCCAAAGTCTCAAGAGATACCTTAAAGCAGGTGGCCCTTCATGTCAGTCTCTGGTAGGTTACTGTGTCCCCTGTGTCCAGGAATAAAGGTCTTTGGGTGTCTTAATCTCAGCAGAGCGTTTCTGCTCAAGACCTCTTTCCTCTTGTCAGCACACTTGTGTACTGAGGAAAATCTCCCTTCCTGTCTCAGAGTCAGGCTTTTTCTGACACCTCTAATCAGCCAGGTGGTGTTGGTTAATTGTCTACCAGCAGCCAACCACCCCACTGCTGGATTAGAGGCACATTTTTGAACAGGGATAAATCCCCTGTTACACTGTTTAAAAAAAATAAAAATATATATCTATATATATATATATATAGATATATATATAGATATATAGATATAGATATACATATTAAATATAAATATATATATATATATATATATATATATATATATATATATTGCCTAAAAGCTGTGTAAACAGCAATGCATTTGCTTATATGGGCTCCATGTGAATGGATATTCCAGGCAAATTCCATGCTAATTTGCATGTCATTTCCCAGAATCCCTTGCTGCAGTGGGAGCACTATTTGTGAGGTGATAATGGTTGAAAGGTAGGGTTGCAGACCTTTCTAAGACATGTGAATGTGCTCACAAGTGTTATTCTTTATTGGCTACATGCTAACGGTGGAGGTTTCTAATTACCTAAGCTGACGATCGATTAGTTCTCCCGTGATCGATCAGCAAAGATCCTGCTCCCTGGGTTCACAAAATAACTGCCTTTCAGTTTCAATCAATCCTTCAGTCAGTGTAACTCAGCAGCTACAATGTATCCTGATATTACTAAGGTATCATCTATTACAGTTTGCAGCTCAAATTGTTGGGAACATTGGCAACAAATGATCACAAACAGAAAAGTGTTGCAAAGATCTTGCACTGCTTGGGAGGTGGGTTAAAGCCTGCTATAGAAATCAAAGGATGCTCCGTATATTAAAACTCATTAAAAAAATGGCATTGAGTTGACAAAAATAAATGTAGGAAATATTGTCTAATATATTATTATCTAATACAACAGAACTGGTAGAATAGGCAAGAATGCTGCAGGCAATTGATTTGGCCATATCATGAGCAGTTTCTACATAGAATTGTTGGTTTTTAATAAAGTAAAAAAAAGAAAGAAAACTACCATTATTTAAGTGTATTTTATGTGGTTCAATAAATCAGGGGTCCTACTTATTTCTGTTATTATCGTAATGATTGCCTTTTTCTTTCATAGTTCTTGCAGACAACCTAAAGTCCAACCCCGGGATTAAATGGCAGTACTTCAGCTCAGAAGAAGGCATTTTTACAGTGTTTCCAGCACACAAGTTCCGATGCAAAAGCAGCTACGAGCACCGCAGCAGGTATATAGTATCCGTGTGTCTGTGCAGAGAATGAGGCGTGACACTCGTTGACAGCCAAAGAGCTATAATGATTATTTTGTTCCTTCTAAACCAGTGGGAATTTACAACATGGCAAAACATATTCACATTTTCCATGCTGTGGCCTTATTTCTCTCCGTTTCATGTGCTTATTTTATCCTTTTTTTCTGTAAACAAACGAAGAACCTTTGAAATAACGGCTCCTTGTACATTGCTATGGTGTCTGTATAAACAAAGTCCATTTATAACATCTGTGTGGTTACCATGTTACCCCCTGAAAAGCCAAGCGTTGTGCTGGGGAAAGTTATTTCCTACTAATAATCTCCTGCTAATCGATGTATAAAAGCAGCGAGGCGTTACAGATGGATATGCTCTGAGGGATCATTACCAATAATTAGATGATGAGCAGTGGTTTCATCTATATAAATATGGCATTATAACCAGATTCAGGACCAAATTAGTTTCATCCTTTTCACGGCTTAACTCCTTCACTCCCAGAGGGGCCAGAAACAAGTAGTTACATAATAAATGAGGTTCAAAAAAGACGTACGTCCATCAAGTTCAACCTGTGCTAAATTTAGACGATAGATACCTTATCCTATATCCGTACTTACAGTATATTGATCCAGAGGAAGTAAACGCACAACCCCAGTGACATCATACAATGGTCTCTCATAAGGGAAAAATAAATTCCTTCCTGACTCAAAGAATTGGCAATCACATTACTCCCTGGTTCAATATTCTTCTATAGAACAGACCGCATTACACGCTGGTACCGTATATAGTGCGCTGCACACTGGTGCCGTATAGTGTACTGCACGCTGGTACCGTATAGTGCGCTGTGCGCTGCGCGCTGGTACCGTATAGTGCGTTACACGCTTGTACCGTATAGTGCGCTGCACGCTGGTACCGTATAGTGCGCTGTGCGCTGCGCGCTGGTACCGTATAGTGCGCTGCACGCTGGTACCGTATAGTGCGCTGCGCGCTGGTTCCGCATAGTGCGCTGCGCGCTGGTTCCGCATAGTGGGCTGCGCGATGGTTCCGCATAGTGGGCTGCGCGCAGGTAAACTGGCGGGCGGTTTGTGTTTGTGAGATGCTCCTCACATCTTACCTGATTTCCATTTTTGCTCATCCTATGTGTGCTCTTGAAGGGATTTCTATACCTCCCACGTTTAGAAGTATTTGTATGCAGCCTGCTCGGTGCTTGGATACAGTCACTCCCGCCCCCTGGGAACATGTTCGCTTAGCAATGTGCGGTACAGAAGTAAAGTGTTGAGCGTTATGTCGTCTGTACCCATTGGATTTGATCACAAAGTACATTTAGTGCATATCCTGCAAGTTATTAGTGTATGCCTGTGGGGGGGCCAATACCAGTCCTCAATGGCCACCAACAGGTCAGGATTTAAGGATATCCCTGCTTCAGCACAGGTGTGCCACCGCTTGAGCCAACTGTGCTGAAGAAGGGATATCCCTAACGGAATGGGACATTTGGTTGCGGCCATTGCGCCATGACCAAATGACCGCCAGCGTTTGGCCGCAGCCTGAATCTCCGCTTCAGCTGGTCCGCCGCTGGGACCTCCGCCGCTGGATGCTCTTACAATAAGGTACGTTTTAGCGGTTAGTATAGGGGGCTAACTGTAGGGGTTTTAGTGGTTAGAGTAAGGGTTTAGGGTAGGGGATTTTAGGTTAAGGGTTACACTTAGGCGCTTAGCCGTGAATCGGCCGGTGGCGACAGGTCCCGGCAGTGGGTTAGTCACGGCGAAGTGGCCACAGCCAAATGTACTAGACCGATCCCTAATACGAGTTGCCCCCTGGTGTACACTAAACGAAATGATTTACTCTCCACACAAACCTTAGCAGAAGAAACCACCACCTGGCAGCATGTCCTCTCTGCGCCATTACTGCTCCGGTCTAACATCTGGTTAAGTCAGGGGTGCGCAAACTGGGGGGCGCAAGATTTTTCAGGGGGGGGGTGCGGCGGTTGCACTTGCCCCGCGCATTTCCCCAAGGCATTTAAATTAAATGCCGGGAGGTCGCGGGAGGCCTCTGCAACTTCACTTACCTTGTCTACGGCGACGTGTCGCCATGCCAACGCATCGTCGCGTAATTCTGCGACATTATTTGACACCGGAGACAAGGTAAGGGATGGGGGGGGGCGTAAGCAGGCAGGGGGCATAGCGGGGAAAGATTGCGCGCCCCTGGGTTAAGGCATTGAATTAGCCCTTATTTTCCAACCACATGTAGCAGCTCTTCTGACAAACTGTTTATGTAGCCAAGTATTGCAGATTAGTCTTAAACAGATTGCTTTTTTTGTCGTCGCCCCCCCTATGCCAGAGCTAGCACATCGTGTGTATGTACACAATTTATCTTCTCGCACCTCCATAGAGTAGCCTGGAGAGGTTTACCTTCCGTTGGAGTGAGCTTTGAGTTGTTTATGCAATGACCTCCCAAAGGCATATATCATTTCTGTGGTGGAGTTTTGTTTCCCCTGCAAACATACAACTTGGTGAATTCCCAGGATTACTACAAGGTGTCAGACAGACACAGTTAATGGTTTGAGTGGCTTCTAGAGCAGTAATAGCAATCCTTGGCTGGGGCACTTGAGACAGGAGTAGCCAAACAAACTTGATGCAGATGGTTTGGTGCCATCACAGAGGCAGAAATGTAGTTGTGATGCATGAGGCATCTCACTGCTTGAATCCTGTCAGCATTCAGTTACTTATTGATTTCAGTTAAACATATCTGAGCTATGTATTATCTAGTTCAGTGGGGTTTTTTTTAACCCATTTCCCCATAATTACACTGTGACATTGTGAGGAACCCCAACCCTCTCTAATAGCGTATCTGAGATCCAATGCATTGTAAGGAACCCCAACCCTCTCTAATAGCGTATCTGAGATCCAATGCATTGTAAGGAACCCCAACCCTCTCTAATAGTGTGTCTGGGATCAGATGCATTGTAAGGAACCCCAACCCTCTCTAATATCGCGTCTGAGATCAGATGCATTGTAAGGAACCCCAACCCTCTCTAATAGCGCGTCCGAGATCAGATGCATTGTAAGGAACCCCAACTCTCAGGCAGATGTTACATGGCGGAACGGGTTTTGAATGGAAAGCTCGGGAAATTCCGGGAAACGGATTTTGACAAGTTTTGCCCAGCTCTATTTACTGCATAATGTGCCTGAAATTAATTTCCCTTGATACGTTTCAAAATGGCAGCTTACAAAGTCAATTAAGCGTAAGACACCACATTGCTTTCAGAGGGCAATGCTGCATCTGAAGGAAACCTCCAGATAATTCATAGCCGGCGCAATTCGCTAATGTTATGAAGCCGTTTTCCCATTCCCACATCAGACTATACGTTTGTGGGAAGTATGAACGCTGTGATTGTACGGTTTGAAACAAAAAGCCCCAGTGCAACATCCAAATGATAAAGTATATAGTTAAATACTTATCTGTGTGTCTTCTCATAAGTATGGGTCATTTAGTTCAACTCTTTGGCCAACACGTAATTGTATTCACACCTTGTGTACTTCACTTGTTGCATAAAACTTCATACTTCTTTTTAAGATGGTATTTTACTAGTAGGCATGTTTCATTCATTTGCTAATAAGCCGAGGGGTGAGGAGGGGGTATGATGCCTTTTATTGGACAAACAAGTAGTTGATATGTTACAAGTTTTCGAACATGTCGGGGTTACCTGGTGAAGGACCCCGAGAGATTTGAAAGCTTCTAATATATCCATTACTTGTAGGTCCAATAACAAGTATCATACCCCCTCCTCCCTCTCCCTCCTTCGTTACTACATGGAAGAAAGGACCAACACGGCGACCCCCCCTTCTTTGCCTAATAAGCAAACAAATGTAGTACAACACTCCTATCTATGGCAGAGCTTCTCCACTCCAGTCCTCAAGACCCCTCAACAGGTCAGGCATTAAGGATATCCCAGCTTCAGCACGGGTGGCTCAATCAGTGGCTCTCGATGACTCCGCCACTGCTTAAGCCACCTATGCTGAAGCAGGGATATCCTTAAAACCTGACCTGCTGGAGGGTGTCCTGAGAACTGGAGATGAGAACCCCTGATTTAGGACATAAACCTTTGTACCGACAGGTTAATAGAGGACAGTATATGTTAATGATGGTGTGTTTATATCATAGTATGTGCTATTTAAATATGAATGACATTTTTATTTAAATCTTTCTAGGCCTGTCTATGTGTCCACCGTCAGACCTCAATCAAAGCACATTGTGGTCATCATGGACCATGGAGCATCGATGACGGACACACAGCTCCAGATTTCCAGAGATGCATCACAAGTTATTTTGAACTCCATTGATGAGCACGATAAGGTGAATATTTTCTGGTATCAAATGTGTCTTTCACTTGTAACGCACTACCAGCTCCTGTCAATCCCTCCCACTTGTAGACAGATGCCCTGAAGAGCTGCAAGGTTACAATGAAAATAAATATCCACGCTGGGCGGCGTACAGAAAAACGTTTAGCAAAAGGCTACATCAGTAGAAAATAGATCATTTTAAATAACTAGTGAGGCAATGACTCTTTAATAAAGGGATCTGTTTGCTAAATAACTAATAAATAAAAGTCCCACGTGTGAGCACGTTCATATATGTCAGACAGGCCTGCAGCCCTGCTTTTCCCCATTATCTCTTGGCATACAGCACTTCCACTGCAGCCAGGGATTCTGGGTAATGACATGCAAATGAGCACACAGTGCCACCTTTTGATTCATGTCCATTTTAACATGGCCCCTAAAAGCTTACGCCTGCCCTATTACACAGCTTTTTAGCAAGATATCTAACAAAATAACTAGGGCAGGTAACATATTAAGGAGTTTGCCCAGTCCGTTGGAATTGTATGTAAAGCATTAGGCATCTGTTCTTAGAATATATTCTGACTTGTTTCCCCTAATATAATTAGATTGTAAGCTCTTCGGGGCAGGGACTCCTTTTCCTTAATGTTACTTTTATGTCTGAAGCACTTCTACCCTTTATGTGTTATTTATTATTTATATGATTGTCACGTATATAGCTGCTGTGAAGCGTTATGTGCATTACTGGCGCTACATAAATAAAGACATGCATACATACATTCATAATACTCCTGTACATTGTACAGTATAGTGGCAATAAAACAATAACATTGTAACATACAAGCATTGTGTGGTGCTAACATGTAGGGAGGAGCCCTGCTTCCTGCTCTTTTGCTTTTGTTGTGGATCTGTACCTCTGAAATCAGAAGATATTCCAATGACTTCTTTCTCTTGCAGATCTCTGTCTTGTCTGTGGCTGAGGATGTAAGGACATGCTCGCTGGACCAGTGTTACAAGTCATTCCTGTCCCCGGCCACCAGTGACACGAAGAGAGAGATGGCTAGCTTTGTTTCGGGTATAAAGTCCTCGGACAGCCCGACTCAGCACGCCCTGGGATTTCAGAAAGCTTTTCAATTGATTAGAAATACAAATAATAGCACCAGGATCCACACAAGTAAGAGTTTTATTGATTTCAGCGTGCAATGCATCTCTACCTCCAGTGAACGCAAACGCCCCAGAAACCAACTAGAAAATGAGAGCAGGAAACGGCGGACCCTAAACCGTATTTTAATATTATGTGTTCTGCGACCCCAAAGGCTGCGTCTATGCAGCAGAAGACCGCGCAGAGGTGTGTGCGCGAGTGACATCACCTGCGTTAAGTGGGAGAGTTTTGTGGACAAGGTAGACGCGCCGTTGGGGGCGTGTATTGGCGTGTCTATGACGTCACAAAGCTGGTTCGCCCTCATTGGGCGAACTGCTCACGTGACCTGCCCGTCGTGCCAAGGAATCCTTTTGAACCGATTCCTCGCGCCCCTCCTGCTGTCGCGCACGCGGTCTATGGGCGTGATCAATACCTTAAGGCACCGTGATCGCACCGCGCACGCCTCCGCGCGGTCTTCAGCAGCATGGACACCGCCTAACCCTTCAGAACAGTGCAGAGCCCTACATGACTAAGCTAGAGGCAGGAATATGTCTCTTTATTACATGGATAATTACAGGATAAAATTTAACAGTCACTGATGTTTTTAAAACTAAAAATGTTAAGCATAACAGATGTTTTTTTTTTTTTGTTTGTTTTTTTTAGGGTGGGGGGGTTTTATTTTGTGGTTCATTTACTTAGTCTGAATAAAAATAAATAAATAAAATAACCTTCAGTTTCCATTAACCTTTTACTGAACATTTGTCCTCGACCCTCTTGTATTTAGTAAACTTGCTGGCAGTTTCACCAAACATAGGAAAGATTCATTTGACTTCCAATGGTTCTCTCACTGGAGGTGGTCCCGATAGAGCAGGGGTGGGCAACTCCAGTCCAAACAGGCCCCAACAGGTCAGGTTTGCCAGATATCCCAACTTCAGCACAGGTGCCTGATTGATCCACCTGTGCTGAAGCAGGGATATCTGGAAAACCTGACCTGTTGGTATCCCTAACTGGTGTTGCCCACCCCTGCTATAGAAAACTAATCCCAGCCACATACAAGCGTTGATTTGCTGTAGAACTGCTACATTAGGTAACACCGTCACTAGTTTTCAGTTTTGTGAGATAGTTCCAGTCCCCCCTCCTCCCCCATCCACAACTTGTATGTATGTATATGCCGCGCTTCACCGCTGTGATACACATGACATAATAATATAACATACACAGTTCTGGAAATAAGCGCTGGAGACATACAAGTAACATTAGGAAGAGAAGTCCCTGCCCCGAAGAGCTTACAATCTAAGTTTTTGTATTTCTTTTTTCAATTCCGGGAAATTACCTAAAATGTTTTCCCCAATGTCTATAAATTCCAAGGTTAGGCCACATGGGCCGCTCGCTGCAAGTCTGTGCAATTACTGTGAAACCGCTGTCCAGGCGAACAGGGAATGCAAATTCCAGCGAGTGCATTCAAATCCAAAACAAACTGATGGATTACTGATCATTTTTTATGAGTGGATAGAAGCTCTGGGCAAATTAAACATTGAAACAAAGGGATATTATTGAGTGCAAACGGGGTGACGTTTTACACTGTACCTAAAGCAGAAGTGGCCAACTCCAGTCTTCAAGGGCCACCAACAGCACAGGCTTTCAAGATATGCTTGCTTCAGCACAGTTGACTGAATCAGTGGCTCGTCATAATAACTGAGCCACTGCTTGAGCCACCTGTGCTGAAGCAGGGATATCCAGAAAACCTGACCTGTTGGTGGCCCTTGAGGACTGGAGTTAGCCACCCCTGCCCTAGTGCATACATATAAAAGGTATATTGTAGAACTGCTTAAAAAGCATCAGAACAGTCACACTCTAAGGCCGCGCTTATAGTCCCGGCAACGGCGCATCGCGTCAAAACATGTTGATTTAATCCGTCACGTGCGCCTATAGTGACCAAAAAAGCTGAAGTCTATGGAAATTGATTTTTTTCGGCGACTGCCATCTGACATCAGTGGCATGTGAGCGGTTCAGCCAATAAGAGCGAACCACTCACGGCCACGCCCCCACCCCCGTTACTCTCTCGTCTCCTACACTATAAGCAGAAATCGCTATTACAACGGCGACGGATCAAGTCCCGCCGTTGCCGGGACTATAAGCGCAGCATAAGCATGAACATTGGATCAGGGATAAAGGAGGAGAATATAGAGTAAATGTAACAAAAAGTACATTTCTTTCATCAATGAAAACATGCGGACGATGGAGTTGTGACATGATTGTGTATGGTGTTGTAGTATCGGCATGTTTGTGCTGTATGATTGTGCATGGTGTTGTAGTATCGGCATGTCTGTGCTGTATGATTGTGCATGGTGTTGTAGTATCGGCATGTCTGTGCTGTATGATTGTGCATGGTGTTGTAGTATCGGCATGGTTGTGCTGTATGATTGTGCATGGTGTTGTAGTATCGGCATGTCTGTGCTGTATGATTGTGCATGGTGTTGTGGTATCGGCATGTCTGTGCTGTATGATTGTGCATGGTGTTGTGGTATCGGCATGTTTGTGCTGTATGATTGTGCATGGTGTTGTAGTATCTGCATGTCTGTGCTGTATGATTGTGCATGGTGTTGTAGTATCGGCATGTCTGTGCTGTATGATTGTGCATGGTGTTGTAGTATCTGCATGTCTGTGCTGTATGATTGTGCATGGTGTTGTGGTATCGGCATGTTTGTGCTGTATGATTGTGCATGGTGTTGTGGTATCGGCATGTCTGTGCTGTATGATTGTGCATGGTGTTGTGGTATCAGCATGTTTGTGCTGTATGATTGTGCATGGTGTTGTGGTATCGGCATGTTTGTGCTGTATGATTGTGCATGGTGTTGTGGTATCGGCATGTCTGTGCTGTATGATTGTGCATGGTGTTGTAGTATCGGCATGTCTGTGCTGTATGATTGTGCATGGTGTTGTGGTATCGGCATGTCTGTGCTGTATGATTGTGCATGGTGTTGTGGTATTAGCATGTCTGTGCTGTATGATTGTGCATGGTGTTGTGGTATCGGCATGTTTGTGCTGTATGATTGTGCATGGTGTTGAGGTATCGGCATGTCTGTGCTGTATGATTGTGCTTGGTGTTGTAGTATTGGCATGGTTGTGCTGTATGATTGTGCATGGTGTTGTGGTATCGGCATGTTTGTGCTGTATGATTGTGCATGGTGTTGTGGTATCGGCATGTCTGTGCTGTATGATTGTGCTTGGTGTTGTGGTATTAGCATGTCTGTGCTGTATGATTGTGCATGGTGTTGTGGTATTAGCATGTCTGTGCTGTATGATTGTGCATGGTGTTGTGGTATTAGCATGTCTGTGCTGTATGATTGTGCATGGTGTTGTGGTATTAGCATGTCTGTGCTGTATGATTGTGCATGGTGTTGTAGTATCTGCATGTCTGTGCTGTATGATTGTGCATGGTGTTGTGGTATCGGCATGTTTGTGCTGTATGATTGTGCATGGTGTTGTGGTATCGGCATGTCTGTGCTGTATGATTGTGCTTGGTGTTGTGGTATCGGCATGTCTGTGCTGTATGATTGTGCATGGTGTTGTGGTATTAGCATGTCTGTGCTGTATGATTGTGCATGGTGTTGTGGTATCGGCATGTCTGTGCTGTATGATTGTGCATGGTGTTGTGGTATCGGCATGTCTGTGCTGTATGATTGTGCATGGTGTTGTGGTATCGGCATGTCTGTGCTGTATGATTGTGCATGGTGTTGTGGTATTAGCATGTCTGTGCTGTATGATTGTGCATGGTGTTGTGGTATCGGCATGTCTGTGCTGTATGATTGTGCATGGTGTTGTGGTATTAGCATGTCTGTGCTGTATGATTGTGCATGGTGTTGTGGTATTAGCATGTCTGTGCTGTATGATTGTGCATGGTGTTGTGGTATCGGCATGTCTGTGCTGTATGATTGTGCATGGTGTTGTGGTATTAGCATGTCTGTGCTGTATGATTGTGCATGGTGTTGTGGTATCGGCATGTCTGTGCTGTATGATTGTGCATGGTGTTGTGGTATTAGCATGTCTGTGCTGTATGATTGTGCATGGTGTTGTAGTATCGGCATGTCTGTGCTGTATGATTGTGCATGGTGTTGTAGTATCGGCATGTTTGTGCTGTATGATTGTGCATGGTGTTGTAGTATCGGCATGTCTGTGCTGTATGATTGTGCATGGTGTTGTAGTATCGGCATGTCTGTGCTGTATGATTGTGCATGGTGTTGTAGTATCAGCATGTTTGTGCTGTATGATTGTGCTTGGTGTTGTAGTATCGGCATGTCTGTGCTGTATGATTGTGCATGGTGTTGTAGTATCAGCATGTCTGTGCTGTATGATTGTGCATGGTGTTGTAGTATCAGCATGTTTGTGCTGTATGGTTGTGCATGGTGTTGTAGTATCGGCATGTCTGTGCTGTATGATTGTGCATGGTGTTGTAGTATCTGCATGTCTGTGCTGTATGATTGTGCATGGTGTTGTGGTATCGGCATGTCTGTGCTGTATGATTGTGCATGGTGTTGTGGTATCGGCATGTTTGGGCTGTATGATTGTGCATGGTGTTGCAGTATCGGCATGTCTGTGCTGTATGATTGTGCATGGTGTTGTAGTATCTGCATGTCTGTGCTGTATGATTGTGCATGGTGTTGTGGTATCGGCATGTTTGTGCTGTATGATTGTGCATGGTGTTGTGGTATCGGCATGTTTGGGCTGTATGATTGTGCATGGTGTTGTAGTATCGGCATGTCTGTGCTGTATGATTGTGCATGGTGTTGTGGTATCGGCATGTCTGTGCTGTATGATTGTGCATGGTGTTGTAGTATCGGCATGTCTGTGCTGTATGATTGTGCATGGTGTTGTAGTATCTGCATGTCTGTGCTGTATGATTGTGCATGGTGTTGTGGTATCGGCATGTTTGTGCTGTATGGTTGTGCATGGTGTTGTAGTATCGGCATGTCTGTGCTGTATGATTGTGCATGGTGTTGTAGTATCGGCATGTCTGTGCTGTATGATTGTGCATGGTGTTGTAGTATCTGCATGTCTGTGCTGTATGATTGTGCATGGTGTTGTGGTATCGGCATGTTTGTGCTGTATGGTTGTGCATGGTGTTGTAGTATCGGCATGTCTGTGCTGTATGATTGTGCATGGTGTTGTAGTATCGGCATGTCTGTGCTGTATGATTGTGCATGGTGTTATGGTATTGGCATGTTTGTGCTGTATGGTTGTGCATGGTGTTGTAGTATCGGCATGTCTGTGCTGTATGATTGTGCATGGTGTTATGGTATCGGCATGTCTGTGCTGTATGATTGTGCATGGTGTTATGGTATCGGCATGTTTGTGCTGTATGATTGTGCATGCTGTTATGGTATCGGCATGTTTGTGCTGTATGATTGTGCATGGTGTTGTAGTATCGGCATGTCTGTGCTGTATGATTGTGCATGGTGTTATGGTATCGGCATGTTTGTCCTGTATGATTGTGCATGGTGTTATGGTATCGGCATGTTTGTGCTGTATGATTGTGCATGGTGTTGTAGTATCGGCATGTCTGTGCTGTATGATTGTGCATGGTGTTGTAGTATCGGCATGTTTGTGCTGTATGATTGTGCATGGTGTTGGAGTATCGGCATGTCTGTGCTGTATGATTGTGCATGGTGTTGTAGTATCGGCATGTCTGTGCTGTATGATTGTGCGTGGTGTTGTGGTATCGGCATGTTTGTGCTGTATGATTGTGCATGGTGTTGTAGTATCGGCATGTCTGTGCTGTATGATTGTGCATGGTGTTGTAGTATCAGCATGTTTGTGCTGTATGATTGTGCATCGTGTTGAGGTATCGGCATGTTTGTGCTGTATGATTGTGCATGGTGTTGTAGTATCGGCATGTCTGTGCTGTATGATTGTACATGGTGTTGTAGTATCCGCATGTCTGTGCTGTATGATTGTGCATGGTGTTGTGGTATCTGCATGTTTGTGCTGTATGATTGTGCATGGTGTTGTAGTATCGGCATGTTTGTGCTCTATGATTGTGCATGGTGTTGTAGTATCGGCATGTTTGTGCTGTATGATTGTGCATGGTGTTGTAGTATCGGCATGTCTGTGCTGTATGATTGTGCATGGTGTTGTAGTATCGGCATGTCTGTGCTGTATGATTGTGCATGGTGTTGTAGTATCGGCATGTCTGTGCTGTATGATTGTGCATGGTGTTGTAGTATCGGCATGTCTGTGCTGTATGATTGTGCATGGTGTTGTAGTATCGGCATGTCTGTGCTGTATGATTGTGCATGGTGTTGTAGTATCGGCATGTCTGTGCTGTATGATTGTGCATGGTGTTGTAGTATCGGCATGTCTGTGCTGTATGATTGTGCATGGTGTTGTAGTATCGGCATGTCTGTGCTGTATGATTGTGCATGGTGTTATGGTATCGGCATGTTTGTGCTGTATGATTGTGCATGGGGTTATGGTATCGGCATGTTTGTGCTGTATGATTGTGCATGGTGTTGTAGTATCGGCATGTCTGTGCTGTATGATTGTGCATGGTGTTATGGTATCGGCATGTTTGTGCTGTATGATTGTGCATGGTGTTGTAGTATCGGCATGTCTGTGCTGTATGATTGTGCATGGTGTTGTAGTATCGGCATGTCTGTGCTGTATGATTGTGCATGGTGTTATGGTATCGGCATGTTTGTGCTGTATGATTGTGCATGGTGTTGTGGTATCGGCATGTCTGTGCTGTATGATTGTGCATGGTGTTGTGGTATCGGCATGTCTGTGCTGTATGATTGTGCATGGTGTTGTAGTATCGGCATGTTTGTGCTGTATGATTGTGCATGGTGTTGTAGTATCGGCATGTCTGTGCTGTATGATTGTGCATGGTGTTGTAGTATCGGCATGTCTGTGCTGTATGATTGTGCATGGTGTTGTAGTATCGGCATGTCTGTGCTGTATGATTGTGCATGGTGTTGTAGTATCGGCATGTCTGTGCTGTATGATTGTGCATGGTGTTGTAGTATCGGCATGTTTGTGCTGTATGATTGTGCATGGTGTTGTAGTATCGGCATGTTTGTGCTGTATGATTGTGCATGGTGTTGTGGTATCGGCATGTTTGTGCTGTATGATTGTGCTTGGTGTTGTAGTATCGGCATGTTTGTGCTGTATGATTGTGCATGGTGTTGTAATATCGGCATGTTTTTGCTGTATGATTGTGCATGGTGTTGTAGTATCGGCATGTCTGTGCTGTATGACTGTGCTTGGTGTTGTAGTATCGGCATGGTTGTGCTGTATGATTGTGCATGGTGTTGTAGTATCGGCATGTTTGTGCTGTATGATTGTGCATGGTGTTGTAGTATCGGCATGTCTGTGCTGTATGATTGTGCATGGTGTTGTAGTATCGGCATGATTGTGCATGGTGTTGTAGTATTGGCATGTCTGTGCTGTATGATTAGGTTTGAGATTAGTGGACTCTTTCTGGCTATCCCTTTGAATGACTGTTCCGGCCTTTTGGTTGTATATATGTTTTCTATTTAAAGGGGCATAGCGTGTGTGTTCCTGGTAGCGCTCGCTCATTACCGAAACCGTACCTGCTAATGTCAGCTTGGAACATAACTGTGCGGAGAGGATGTTCTATACTTAACTTGCACTCTGTGTCTCTTCTGTTCCAAAACAAAGCAGGAACAGTATTGTTCTTTTGGGCTGCTGTGTTTCAGTATCCTGCATGTGCCGCTGGGCCTCTGGGTGTGTGCTGCAAATTATACACGTAACAGGAAAACGGGAACTGTTTCCATTCTTGTTTCAGACTACGTCGTTGTGAGAGGGAAAAATGTTTTTGTTTTTGGCAGGGATACTTCCAGACCGAGATATTGAAACATTTTTACACGTGTTTTTTTTTAGTCATTGTTATGTGTTTAGATAATCGCAAAGGAAGCCTCTTCATTTAATTATCTTCAGTTGGCTCATCGGCTCCTAGACTTAAATACGATGCGATACGTTGTCTGTTCCCTTTGGGGCAAAAACTACAAGTTATTAGTGTATACCACGGGCGACCAACTCCAGTCCTCAAAGGCCACCAACAGGTCAGGATTTAAGGATATCCCTGCTTCAGCACAGGTTGTTCAAATTGAGCCACTGATTGAGCCACCTGTGCTGAAGCAGGGATATCCCTAATACCTGGCCTGGTGGCCCCTGAGACCTGAGCTTCCAGTAGTTTCAATACTGGGGGAGAAGGGGGTGCTACCAAAACAGCCTCTTGTATCACATAACCAGAGATGTAAGGATTTGCACCATTCGTTTTGTTGTCTTGCAATAAGTGAAATATTGTCTTTGAAGTTTTAAATGACGCAGTTTTTTGTTGCCTCTGTAGATCTTATTTGTCCCACAATAACTTTTATTACTACTTTAAAAAAAAAACTTTTCTTTGGCAAAAAGCATGATGACAGCTTCACTGTGAGAGGGAGGACCAGTCCTTGCGTCACCGGATCGGCAAATCCATTGTCTTTCACCCAAACAGCACCTATAACGTTTACCACTTATAATTGAACAGTTAGTTGGACCTTGTGATATACAAGTTTTCATTTCTAGCAGATGCATAAAAGCAGCATTTAATGCATATTGCCTTCTCTTGTGGTCATAAAGCTCTCGAAGACAAACTTTGTTTACAGAATAGGATATCCATGCCTGCAATTCTGAAACCATTTCCGAATAACAAGGAAATATATTGCATTACCAAAAAATTTCTTGATGTACTTGGAGATCATAAAAATGTAAAATTATATATATATTTATTTTTAGGTACAGATATGGTTGTTATCTACTTGTCAGCTGGAATTACATCAAAGGACTCATCAGAAGAAGATAAAAAATCGACATTGCGTGTAATTAATGAAGAGAACAACTTACTTAACAATTCAGTGATGATCCTCACATATGCTATCATGAACGGTAAGAAATGAAGAACAAGCGATGTGAATTTGCTGAGGTTGGGTATTAATGGGGCTTTCCTGGTTTTATTTATTGTGACATGATATATAATATGACATTCTGAGATGTACTGTGATATTTAATGAGCTATGGCATGGACCGTATATGTATATATCTACTATATATTTCTCAGTGTCCTATGTGTCGCTGTCTGTCTGTCTGTATGTATGTGTCTCCCTGTGTCCCTCCCTGTGTCCCTAGCGGCAATCAGATTGGCTCCCTTGGCCCGCCCCCGCACAACTCTCATTGGCCGGTCACACACACACACACACACACACACACACACACACACACACACCCTGTCCGTCCCTCCCATCACGTGCGCCGCCCTGCTCCGGACGGAGGGGAAGCGCGGCGCGGCCCTCCTACCCCAGCCGCCAACGCTCCCTTACCTCCCCGGCGCTACCTCCCCCTCAGGTAAGTCACAGCACTGCGCGTCCCGCCTCAGCTTATGGCGCCAGTAACTCTCCTATTTCAGGCGCGCAGCCTCGCGCCTCAGGCCCACACAGGGCGCTTCCTGCCGCCGCCTGCAAGCCTCACTCAGCCGGACGGCACATCGGGGGACCAAGCGGGCGCCGGGGAGGGGGGGGGAGCGCGCGTCACAGGGAACGGGGGGGGGGGGTGAGCCGCGAGTCACAGGGAACGGAGGGGGCGAGCTGCGAGTCACAGAGAATGGGGGGGGAGCCGCGAGTCACAGGGAACGGGGGGGGGTGAGCCGCGAGTCACAGGGAACGGGGGGTTCGAGCCGCGAGTCACAGGGAATGGGGGGTGGCGAGCCGCGAGTCACGGGGAAGGGCGGGGCAGCCGCGAGTAACAGGGAACGGGGGGGGGGGGGTGAGTCACGGGGAGGGGGGGGCCGAGTCACGGGGAACGGGGGGGGACGAGTCACGGGGAACGGGGGGGGGGCACCCGCCGAACGGATGCCCGGAGGGGGGGGGCATGCACATACATAAATTATGACAATACATATGCCCACTGCTCTCCACCCCCCCCCCCCCACTCCCCTTTCCCCCCCCCCACTCCCCTTTCTCCCCCCCCCCCACTCCCCTTTCTCCCCCCCCCCCCCCACTCCCCTTTCCCCCCCCACTCCCCTTTCCCCCCCCACTCCCCTTTCCCCCCCCACTCCCCTTTCCCCCCCACCTTCATTGTGTCAGAGAAGCACTTAGACATGTGTCGGCGGCCTTTGTAACATTGCAGTGGGTGAAAGTATATAAATTTAGCAAATTCTAGCACCGTCTTCATTATATGGTCCAAGTTACCATGTCATAATGGCACCTATGTTAAGCGTGTTTTCATCACCTCTTTTCTGGACACAGCCCATTTCTATCTTATCTTTAAACAGGGCTGTCTTGCCTTTCATATTTTATATAATTTATTATGCGGAAAAGAACACGAGTATTGCGTTACTAGCGCTAATACCAATATAGGCACATATTTATTAAGTAGTGTTTTGCCATAAGACAATTTCCGGCAGTGGTGGACACCTCACATTGCAATGATTTGAATGGGCTGCAGACACCAGAGGGTACCGTAGGGCAGAAGACTGCTTTGGAAATGTGTCCCGTTGTGAATTCATCAATACAAGCTGGAAATGGTACATATTTACTGCATGTAACTTGATTTGTTGCATCATGTTTTTTGACCCACTTGCAGTAAGAGAACCTCTCTTGTGACTTGCACATGATTTAGGATTACGGCCACGGGCGTTTTCAGGCTGCTGAAACGCCTCTGTTTTTAATGCTGCAGGAGTATAGTTTGCCGCTTTTTAATCAGGAAGGTTTCGTAGGGTGAAATGTAAACCATTATCAGAGTACTCTCTGAAATACCTACGGGCACGTGCGTGGAGTCATTCTGGAAATGAAGATCCACGAAAAATGTCTTGTACGTACTGACAGTACAGAAGCTGACTAATGAATTAAAAATACTATAGGATTGCTATAAATAGCTATTAATATTTGTTTTTGCGTTGTAGGCTACTTTTCTGTCCTCTTCCTACCTTAACAGAAGGTGAATAGTGCGTTTCTCTGCACTGATTTTATTATGCTTTTATAGTAAAAGAAACCAGTAGAATCACTGATAGGTTAATGGATATTGTACGTATGTCTGGTATGTAGGAAAAGATAGTTGGTCAAGGTATTGGGAGTTTCCACCAGGAGAGCAGACTTGTCCATGAACTAGGTAACATAACACTTCCTGTATAGCCTCTCCCCTTTCAGGTCTGTAGGACCTCACGGTGCTGCTCAGCTACACAGAGGTCATGACACTGGGTCCTGTGTGAGTGTACTGTATTTATTAAATACCAGTTTTCAGGGTCCAGGAGCTAAAATGATTGAGATTTGGATGTTTGTGGACATTCTTGTTTTCAGAAATGATTTGTGACTTCAACAAATTAAACGTACTCCAGTTGAATGAGACTCTTTCCAGAAGAGTAAGACTTGCCCGATTGACTATTTTTTTTGTGTGTTTGTTCTTTAGAGGGAGTGACTGGTCTGAAAGAACTGGCGTTTCTTCGAGACCTGGCTGAACAGAACTCTGCAAAGTACGGGCTGTCCGATCGGACTGGCCTTCCTGTAACAAAAGGGAGCATGATGGTACTAAACCAGCTCAGTAACCTGGAAACAACTGTTGGAAGGTTTTACACTAACCTTCCAAACCGAATGATTGATGAAGCTGTGTTTAGTTTGCCGTTCTCTGATGAAATGGGTGATGGTAAGTCCTTAAAGTGCTTAAGTATTGTAATTCTACCTGTAGTAAAGAAGGCTAGCAACCCAACCTATTTTTAGCATTCTCCATTAGCAGCTTTAAGTGTGTTTGCTCCCATGTAGCTAAGTGGTGTGTGAGAGGTCTAGCTGCCTAATATATTACTGATTTGGGGTTTATTATGGTTGGCTAGCATTACTCTGCTGCTGCTGCTGCTGCTGCTGCTGCTGCTGCTGCTGCTGCTGCCTTTTATGTTTTAACTCCAATCCTGGTCAAGATTTGCTAACACCTTGTTTGACCACTTATCATAAATGCCGCCACTTGCTTCAAAGCAATGTCAGATTAGCAACCTGGAGATTGCCCATTAGCGCTGTAATGGTGTCCAATCTCTCCCCTGTGTTTGAGGATTGATATTCATCTGTGATTACGAGGTAACGGTGTCCCTGCGATCTCCTTTGTTACAGGTTTGATCATGACCGTCAGTAAGCCGTGCTACTTTGGAAACCTGTTGCTGGGGATTGTGGGAGTAGATGTTAACCTCGCGTATATCCTTGAGGATGTGACTTACTACCAGGACTCCTTGGCATCGTACACATTTCTTATAGATAACAAAGGTAGCTTTGTACTAATGAAGTGGGTCGAAATATTTTTATTGCAATGCCATCTGTCTGTCGTCATTTAGCAAGCGCAACTATTGTTTTGCTTTTCACATGCACTTCATTTTTATATATATAACAATAAACAATGTTGTTTAAAGATTCACAAACCACGTTTAAACCAGTTTTGCGACTGCACATATTGTCTTTATAAACCAGGTCATTATAACATTTACTTTTAAAGAAGTGATTATCTCATAGAGATCAAATAGCAGAAGGACCAGCCTGTTAGACAAACAGCATAATAGCCGTTATGCCAAGATAATTGGCTGGCGGATTATATGTGCTTAAGTGCTGTTGCAACGTCTTCCAATATTAAAGTAAACAATCACGGTGAAATGTTCTGGAATAATGGGAGCTAACAGAATCATCGTACACACATCCTCACTTTGTTTTCCATGCGTCCTGGGTTCCCGTTGTATTATCTCCATGCCTGGCTATATTTGTCAATACATCAGAACAACCTAGTTGTGAACAAATACTTTTTTGTTTAATAATTGTTAAAATAGGATGAATTCTGGCCCAATTTCTGCTGGTCAGGTGGAGTAGGAATGACTGGGAGACACTAAAAAGAGACCCACCACCGGACATCAACATTATTGGTTGCTCCACAGTCAAGGAAGTTGCTGTCCCACAATGGAACTAACCTCCCTTAACCTCGGTCACCATGCTGGTCAACGCATTGCTGGCAATAAGTGTCTGACCTCCAGGGTTAAGGCAGGGGAGCTCAACTCCAGTCCTCAAGACACCCCCCAACAGGTCAGATTTTCAGAATATACCTGCTTCAGCACAGGTGACGCAATCAGAATCTCAGTCTTAGACGCAGGAAAAATAGAAGGTGCCGCGCACAGCCAAGAGAGTGGGTCCAAGGATGATATAAAATCATTTCTTTATTGAGTCCATTAAAAATTGGAGGTATAACAGACCTCCTACGCGTTTCGTACGCGTTGCACTTTATCACTCCTTGACCTTTCAGGATTATATTGTCCCTTTTCAGGACTCCATATCAGTTGAGATTCATTCCTTCTATATATACCACTAGCCTCTTATCCTGTGCCTTGGCTTACGTGCTGTTTTTTTCTATATACATATCGTGATGATCCGGCGCTTGAGCGCTTATACCACTAAACTTTCTTATCTGTGCTGACGCAGGGACTGATTGAGCCACCTGTGCTGAAGCAGGGATTTTCTGAAAATCTGACCTGTTGGGGGTTTCTTGAGGCCTCGAGTTGAGAACCCCTGCGTTATGGGATAAAGCGTGAAACGTTTGTCATTGTGCAAGCGAACACAACTAGAAGTAATGGCGTCATGATATACTGTCTTAAAAGTCCGTGTACTGTATTCGTTTATCTGGAAATGTGATACGTCCGAGAATTCATAAGCTCGCTTTGATGTCCAAGATCTGGTCTTACTAGCAGCATGTCGGTCACAACGCTTAATGCACGACATCTTGTGTTTCCAATTGTATATTCAGGTTACACACTGATGCATCCTTCACTTACCAGGCCCTACCTGCTGGTGGAACCCCCACTGCACACGGACATCATACATTATGAAAATATTCCAAAGTTTGAATTGGTTCGGCAGGACATCCTAAGGTAAGAAGGGCTTCCTGGCACAAAGCACACAACATTAAAAAAAAAATTGGAAAGAGTCACTGTTGGAAGCACGACAGAGCAAATGACTACCTCACCACCCAGTCTGCTTAACACCCCGGCGTCCGTGGAGCGCTGGTGCGTAGTGAAGAGACGGGAGATTTTCCAGGTACGTATGACTTTTAAAGGGGGGGTGAGAGAAAATAAACACTTTCCTCGGATAAAGAGCAGGAAGTACATAGAGTTAATTGCAACTGAAACGTAAATACCATTGTACATTTAAAATAGTTGTAGCTACGTTCTAAAAAAAAACTGCATGGAGTACTTGGTAATTCTGTTTACAACATAAAATGAGATGCCTTGTTTTGTAAGGCAGGGGGGCTCAACTCCAGTCCTCAAGCCCAGCTTCTCTCCCCCCCCCCCCCCAACAGGTCAGGTTTTCAGGATATCCCAGCTTCAGCACAGGTGGCTCAATCAGAGGCTCAGTCTTTGACTGAGCCTCTGATTGAGCCACCTGTGCTGAAGCAGGGACTACCTGAAAACCTGACCTGTTGGGGTGGCGCTTGAGGACTGGAATTGAGCAATCCTGGTGTAAGGTTTAACCTTAGGCTACGCTTATAGTGCCAGCGACGCGACAGTCGCTGGAAAATCAAATAGAGATGACTTCCAGCGACCACGACCAATCCGTTGCATCGTCGCGCTTACTATAAGCGCCGTCACGTCGCTGTCACCGGCACTATAAGCGCAGCCTAAGGCCTCGGGCATGGTGCCTCGGGCCGTGCTCCTGCCCTGCCTCGCCTGCTCAAGCTGGTGCTTTTTTGCGTCCTGGCAGGCGAGGCAGTGACCGCTCCTCCGCTCCCCTCCGCTCTGAAAATTAAACCAAGCTGTCGCCTGCAATTTGCTGAGCCTCTGCACGCCTGCGGAAGCATCATCTAAAGCCTCGCTGATTACAGATGAAGGGGGTACAGCTCAGCGTGGCTCAGCTCGGTCTGTTCTACCATGTCCCAGGCCTTAGTATCATAATCAGGCTGAAACTAACTTTATATGCAGGGCAGTGTATCTGGACAATGTGCAGGCGTGTCTCCCTCCATCTTGCTAGGAAAATTTGCGGACTCACAAAGTTGGAACTTGGTCTTAAAAAACGACACAAACTGCCACAGATTTTCTGCCAATCGTGTTTGCAAACAGTCTGCTATTATCACACACAGGCGCGACACCATATAAAGTTTTCCTGGCTCACATATCAACTGTTTTAAGAGAATTTTGGGCACATTTTTCGCAGCCTGTGACCTTTTTTTGTGTGTGACTTTAAATGGTAAATAAAATAGTGACACTTGGACTTATTTTCATTTTATTATGCTGGATTTGGACATTTTTTTTGCAAATGCCAAATATTTGCCTCTTATGTCTTGCATGTCTCCAAGTAGCAAGTGAATATAAAGTAGACAAAAGCATTTCTTTGCCTATGTAGAATGCTTTTTTTAGGGCTTGTTATGAGTTTACAATATTGAGAATATATTGGCGTTGTATGAGGAGCGATGAATGGATTTGAACATCATAACAAATCTGTGAGAGTGAGCAGTGAGCTTTCTGTTAACTTGATTGTAAGATGCACTTTCATGGAACACATGGCTGTCTGTTTCCCACTTAGCCTCCCCCTGGGCAGTCGTGTTATTGCTGTGCCTGTGAACTCGTCACTGTCTTGGCATGTGAACAAGTTACGAGGCCTTGGAAAAGAGGCATATAATGTCAGCTATGCCTGGAAATTGGTAAGGACAAGACAAAATAGCACACTAACACTGTATGTATGTATGTTTGTATATATGTATATGGTGATCACAGTGTACTCGGCGCTTTACAAAGAGACAATACAGTACAGGCATTATAATACAATAAATGCAACAAAGTCAGACAACAGGAAAGGAAATCCCTGCCCCGGAGAGCTTACAATCTACGTGGTATGTTGGGCGTATTACAGGGACAGCAGGTGAGGGAATAAGTGCAGTAGATGGCAGTGCTTGGCCACGATGGTTGGTAGGAGCGTCTGTGGGGGTGGCACATTGCCTCGAAGAGCTTACAATTATATTGACATGCTGGGGTTTGTGGGGATCCTGTAGAGATAGCAGCAGAATGACAGCATTTTCCTCTTCTATGTACAGCCATCATCTTCAGTGCGTTACAGCCCACTGGAGTCCTTCCCAGCATGGAAAGCAATACGCAGCTGCCTGCTTGGACAATGTATTTGCAGGGCTAACATTATTGTGCCTGTAACATTAGGCGAGTTAACCTGCAGGCTGTGTGAAGAGATTTGTGAATACTATGAAATTGCTTCAATGACATTCAGTGTGTTACATTGTCACCGTGGGATACATCCTCTTAACTTTAATTATACTGCCTGGGAGATCATTATATGTTCATTCTTTCTCTGCATATATGGACTTGCCTCAGGGAAGCATTGCTTGGGGGTCTTCAGTCCCACCTTCTCTTCTGCTTGAACAATGGTTAAAATAATGTAGTCATGTTAAATGTTAGCAGCAGGGTTCTAAATCTGATCGCAGGCATGTCATTGCATGTTACCCGCAGTTTGCATTTCCTGCAACGGGTTGCGGGTTACACTAACTGAAGGGGTTACATTGAAGAGAAGCAAAGTACATGCGAGTCCATGCCCTGCTCCGGCAGACATTGCAGGGTTAACTGCTGGGGGTATGATTTGCCTTAAAAAAAAAAAAAAAAGAAAGTAAATCAAAATTTCCCATTTTATCTCTTAGTGTGATACGAAGTGTGATACGAAGTGT
Source organism: Ascaphus truei (assembly GCF_040206685.1). NCBI lineage: Eukaryota > Metazoa > Chordata > Amphibia > Anura > Ascaphidae > Ascaphus > Ascaphus truei. The sequence continues at coordinate 14,087,830 of NC_134492.1, read as the reverse complement.
GATACGAAGTGTGATACGAAGTGTGATACGAAGTGTGATACGAAGTGTGATACGAAGTGTGATACGAAGTGTCATCTGTTTGGAGTTAGTTTATTTGCAGAATAAGGTCCAATCATGTTAAATGATAGAAAGGAAATCATTATGTAGGCGACTTTTCTTCACAGCACAGGTTGTTTTTTGCCTTGAGAAGGTACTTAATAACACAGGCCAGTATGTGAACACATTCAGTGTATGCCTGTATTCCATATTCTGCATACAACTTCACAGGATCCACCTGTGGTTTCCTTCTATTTGTGGCAATATTCCTGATTTGTAGTGAGCAGTGCCGGCAGTGAATACCGCCCATTATATGGCGAGCACGCCATAGCATTGGAAGCGTTCACTTCATTCTGCTCACACCAAGTGGTTTTATTTCACCCCCAGGTGCAGGA